>NW_026946258.1:192500-197500 GCF_034702125.1 Engraulis encrasicolus | reverse complement strand
CTCTCTCTCTCCTACACACATGCTTGGTCCAACACTTTGGAAGACGACGGCTAAGTGTTAATGTCACTCTCGTCTTGCCGGATACCAGGCAAACTTGCCGCTTGGAGAGGAGGCATTTAACTTTTTTCAATTTTAGGCTATAAGGCAATGCCTTCATGAAAACGAAATCCGCGGATCTCCAGAATGCTCCGAACTGTGATAAACGAACCGAACGAATTCGAATACAATTCGAATTCGCTACATGCCTAACACACACACACACACACACACACACACATAACCACAACCACAACCACACACACACACACACATAACCACTAACACACACACACACACACACACACACACACACACACACACACACTTATAACCACTACCACACACACACACACATAACCACTACCACACACACACACTACCGCCCCCCCCCCAGACACACACACACACACACACACACACACACACACACACACACACACACACATAACCACTACCACACACACACCCCCCCACTACCACACCCCCCCACTGCCACCCTACTGACCTGATCCGAGTAGTGCCGTGTGCACAGTCTCGTGGAATACGACTACAGAGGGTCCGAGCGTCGAGAGCGGCACGTCCGTCCCCAAACGCTCTGCGGTGGCCGCCAGCTGACGAGAGAAGAACTTCAGGTAGGCCTACAGGACGAAGAGGAAGAGCAGAGGGTTATGGGTAATGTAGTATACAGGAAGAAGAAGAAGAAGAGCAGAGGGTTATGGGTAATGTAGTATACAGGAAGAAGAAGAGGAAGAGCACAGGGTTATGGGTAATGTAGTATACAGCACATGATGACCTCACCCTAACCCTTCAGGTACGCCAACAAGAAGAAATGATGACCTCACCCTAACCCTTCAGATACGCCTACAGGAAGAGATTATGTCTGTTTGTTTGTATAACTCCAAAACTAATACACGGATTTGGATGAAACTTTGTGGAATTGTTGGAAATGACCAAAGGAACGAGTGATTAAATTCTGGTGGTGATCCGGATCACCAACTGGAACCAGGACCTTTTTAAAGATTCTTTACCCTTGCTGGTCTACACATCTAGACGCCCCCTAGTGACTGCAAATTGCGGGACAGGGCAACACATTCCAGTTTCTAACTCCACAAAAGAAGGCAGAAAGAGAGGGTGTGACATCGTCAAATGTTCTATCAAGCAACTTCCTTGGCGGAGGTCTGCGCTCTCTGAGTGCTCCTAGTTATGCCCCGTGTACATCAAGCGCTACCAACGCGACCCAGGTAGCTGGGGTGGTTGCAGAAGTTTCGCCATGAATTCGTTTTATTCGCTCTGGACGCTGCACTGACATGTTTGATTCAGCTAATCACATAACGGCTCTGTCTTGACAGCCTGGGACATTCCTCGATATGAACGTTCCAATTGGTTTTCGCCGAACCGCGTCATAGCGAATTCGCTTAAGATTAGCTTGAGTTTAATCGTCAAAATTCGCCCTGGTCGCTGAAGAAGCTTCGCTCCTGCCGAATTCGCTCTGGTAGCTTTATTCGCCTTCCCTCCATAGAGAAACAATGACTTCCGCCGCGCAGGTCGCTAAGTTCACCTTCGATGGACACCGGGCTTTACAGACATCAGTGATGTTTCAGTAGTACCACACTTCAGGCCGGCAGAGCTACAGCCAGTGTCACTACTGCATGGATTTGGTTTTAGTGGACGATCCAATAATCACATTCTTTCCACCAATTAACTTACTAATTAATGGCCATTAGATGTCACTACTCCACTTAAAGTGTAACTTGCAGGTTAAACACCACTAAATCTCATTTTAAGAACCTCAATACATAAATTTAGATGTGATATATGTCAAAATACCGAATTATTGCATAAACAACATTTTCAGAAAACTTTGTCAAAAATAACGGCGGCTTCTTTTAAACAAACATTTAGAATCCGACGTAGATAGAGGGAGTCGCCGCGTTCTACAGACATACTAAGCACCGCAGAGAATAGGCCAGATTATAATATTGTAACACCTTTCCAGACCTATAGGCTAAATTTCAACAAGTTAAATGGCCTTAAACAGTGGCAGTATCCACCAGATACCGTCTGAACCATTTTATTATTTAAAATATATATTTTTTTGTAGGTTTTATCCATGTCAATGCGCTGCAGCAGCGCCATGAGGGTGTGCCAGACCGTTATTATAGGCTATGTGGCACTTCATTAGGTTTCAAAATAACATTGTTAACCTAATAGAATGTCTGATTGATATAAACTCTATTTGTGCATATAGCATATTTAATTTTATATTTTCGATGTGTTTCCCTCATTGTGGAGATTCTCGGTTGGATCCAGAGTCCTGAGTTGGGTAGGCTAGATGTAGCCAAAAGAATCCCCCTCCCCATCACAGAGCTATCGCGCACTACCACCACCACCGACTGTTTTTATTGCCCCAGTTTGCACAGTAAGATTGTCATTATTAGGGTATGTCACATTACTTTTTTGGAGTTTATTAACGCTGCTGTGCTGGCCTATAGCCTAGAAACTTGACTGTGACTTTATGGCGCTTCGTTTTTGTCGGAAAAAAACAACAAAAAAACAAAAAAAACGATATGCTTCCGAAGCATAACCTGACGGTGATTTTGAACTGCTGGAGAGAGTGAACCGCTTTCTCCAGGCCTACATAGCATATCCACATTTCCATCTTTTTTTCTGAAGTTGAGGACTGCTTCGTACCTCTTGTCTGTCAGTAACCGAATCCCTTCCGACGTTGTGTCTTTTGCGCATGGAGTGGACAGTGTGCCAAATTGGGTCGTAGCAATGTTTTAACTAACCTATATGCAGTACCCTACACTCACGAGAGATGAGCAGGATTTGAAACAGGTTTGATTCTTGCGGCGATTGCTGATAGCCAGCTGGTCCAGCGGTGGATTGCGTGTCGTAACCATACACAAAACCAGGCGAGACTCGCTCTTGCAGACAACATTGCTCTGCGAGAAAGATCATCCCTGTCTTCCTGGCGATTCATCCCCTTTGTCATCGTCCCTCTTTTCCTGTTCGTAATTTGGACCTGGCATGTTTATCCCCGTAATTTGTAAAACCGGCAATCAAACGTGCGCGCAGCACTTTACAAAGACGCAGGTATCCTCTCTATCAAAGGAACGCTTTCTCCGCGTGTGGTGTGCTAGATTTTCCGTATCCTCATGGATTGACAAGACATGTTGGGAGACTTCAATTCAATTCAATTTACTCCCGATTTTGTAGAGATATTATGCTATTCATCAAAATGTCAGGACCACATCAACGTTAGTTTGGCAAATGTAGCCTAACGTTGGCATGCTGATGCAAGGTCGACGGTGAAACAATGACGCATGCAAATAATAATCGATCTACTTCCCCAAGCATAGCCTACTGAAAATGCCCAGCATGTCCAACGTGTTTTACACATTCAAATAGGCCTACTCCCACTAAAGACATCTCCCAAACTCAACGACGAGTGCTGCCAGTGCACATTTCGCCCCTAGCACCACACACATGCACAGCTCGCAATGCAAAAATAGGTAGGCTATATAGGTAATATTTGTGCTGGCATTTTTGTTTCAGTTTTGTAACGAGGATTATAGCAGCTGAAGACTTGATTTCTTCTAGCCTACAGGAATACTTTTTTAGTTTGGTATAATTACGGACAATGCAAATAACTGTTTTTTGTGACATGCGGACATTTTTGGAGGGAATATAATCGAAAGTCCCGCCGCCTGGTTTATTGTTTTGTGACGTGCATGTGGATGAGCTTTATTGAAGTTTCATGTAATAGGCCTACTGAGCAGTGAACTGACATTGAAAACAGGCTATATGCCATTTTTACAACATGGCATTTTTCTCGGGTGCTATGAGTTATTGTTTTGCACCGAGTAGGAAACGTTTGACGCTATGCCACACACAGTGAGTGACCATATTATTTCTCATCATTGTCGGCAAAGGGTAGGGCCTTCAACCATAGCCTATTGTATAGTTTGGTCTTTTTGTAGCCTGTAAGCCAATCCCCTCGTGAAACTGTAACGCGCTTCACATAAGAGTAGTGCCGCGGTTTCAGCACCATGGACAGAGGGCGCAAGTCCATTTAGGCGGCAGGCATGTCGTTACTCCACGGCAAATGCCGTTTTTGGGAAAAATATTAAAGTAGTCGCTATTTCTAAGTAGCCTATGTAATGGTCTACTTTGAGACTGTTTTAGATTTGCCTATGAAATGCATCTCTCATGTGAAAGCAAAGGAGAGTTAGGCCTAGATATCGCCCCCCTGTTTATAATCGCAAATTACGCATGGCCACAGACAGCGCGGAGACCCAGAACAGTTTCATATTCTAGATAAACCGATAGACCCGCTGATCTGTCTTTTTTAAAGCACCATGCACAAAGGCAGTAATAGACAATTTTCAATAGCCCAAATATAATATAACTGTCCACTTTTCCCAGCCTCTCTACTACAACAAAAATGGTTGGTAAGCCTACATCCACAAGCGAGAGCTGAGCCAGAACTTTAGTTGGACATTCTTTACGTCATAGAGGCTCTGCCAGCAACGAGCCCAATATTTCAGAAGTAGCTGTAAAATGATACATTTTCATAAAAAATATTGCAGTTTGGCTTTGTTATAGACTGTGAATTTCACATATATGTTTCAAAACACCTCTCCTGACAACATCCAGTATATATTTAGCTAACATTACCCTTTAATGTCTGAGCCAAGAAGAAATCTTAGAAGAAATCTTAGAAGAAGAAATGCTAATTGTTCTGCTCTTGGTCAGACCAAGTCTCGAAGAGATTTGAAAGTCGATGATAATCAGGCTAGTCTCCACCCACCTCGGAGGCGTCCAATAGGAATCTGAAGAGCTGGTCTGCGAGGCGGTCAGCGTGTGTGCGGTACACCACCAGGTCGGAGAGCGCCAGCACCTTCAGCAGCAGACGGCCGCGACGCCCGCGCTGTTTCCCTCCGCAGTTACCATGGAGA
>NW_026946258.1:147500-187500 GCF_034702125.1 Engraulis encrasicolus | reverse complement strand
CTTGGCCGTTGGGGACCGCGTTGGGGACAGCGTTGGGGACAGCGTTGGGGACAGCGTTGGGGACCGCGTTGGGGACCGCGCCGTCTTGGCCGTTGGGGACCGCGTTGGGGACCGCGCTGTCTTGGCCGTTGGGGACCGCGTTGGGGACCGCGTTGGGGACCGCGCTGTCTTGGCCGTTGGGGACCGCGTTGGGGACCGCGCTGTCTTGGCCGTTGGGGACCGCGCTGTCTTGGCCGTTGGGGACCGCGTTGGGGACCGCGCTGTCTTGGCCGTTGGGGACCGCGCTGTCTTGGCCGTTGGGGACCGCGTTGGGGACCGCGCTGTCTTGGCCGTTGGGGACCGCGCTGTCTTGGCCGTTGGGGACCGCGCTGTCTTGGCCGTTGGGGACCGCGCTGTCTTGGCCGTTGGGGACCGCGTTGGGGACCGCGTTGCCTTGGCCGTTGGGGACCGCGTTGGGGACCGCGCTGCCTTGGCCGTTGGGGACCGCGTTGGGGACCGCGTTGGGGACCGCGCTGTCTTGGCCGTTGGGGACCGCGCTGTCTTGGCCGTTAGAGACCGCGTTGGGGACCGCGCTGTCTTGGCCGTTGGGGACCGCGCTGTCTTGGCCGTTGGGGACCGCGCTGTCTTGGCCGTTGGGGACCGCGCTGAGGACCGCGTTGTCTTGGCCGTTGGGGACCGCGCTGTCTTGGCCGTTGGGGACCGCGTTGGGGACCGCTGTCTTGGCCGTTGGGGACCGCGCTGAGGACCGCGTTGTCTTGGCCAGTGGTGTGTGTGTCATGATTGGGCAGGGTGTCTTTGTCCCGTGTGGAGACAGTGGTGTGTGTGTCACGGTTGGGCTGTTTGAGATCCTCGGGGGGCGTGGGGGGTTGTGGGGGCTGTTTGAGATCTCCAGGGGGGGTGGGGGGCTGTGGGGGCTGTTTGAGATCCCCAGGGGGCGTGAGGAGTTCTGTGTAATGTATGAGGGGTTGTGGGGGCTGTTTGAGATCCGTGGGGGGCGTGGGGGGTTGTGTGTAGTGTGTGAGGGGGTGTTTCTTCCTCTTGCCGGTGTGCGTGCGCTTGTGGCACTCCTGGCAGAGGCTGATCCTGCAGCTCTGGCAACGCACCGCGGCCCGCTTCATGACACCGTCGCCGCCCTGGCAACCCTTCTTGGTGGGCGCGTCGACAAGGCAACCCTTCTTGGTGGGCAGGGCGACGGTGGTGGCGATGGCGGTAGCCCTGCAGGCGTCGCAGGGCGGTACGTGACCTGGCGAGACGGGAACGCGTCGGTGCCCTGCCTTACCCCCCTCCTGCCCATGCACCTCACGCTCACACCCCACACACTGCAGACTCACACACTCCACACACTCGAACGCCGCCTCGCCCGGCCCCTTGCCCTCAGCCTCACACACACACACACACCTCTCCTCCTGGCATGCTAGAGCTAGAGCTACAGTGCTGGGGACAACAGCGGCCTCCTGGGAGCCCCCATGGCTGCTGCTCATCCTACTACAGCTGGCGTCCTCCTGGCGTCCTCAGGCTAGTTAGCACAGAGCTGGGAGCTAACCGGCAGCACTGATGAATAAATACACGGGGAGATTACCTCTGGCTGGATGTGTTGCAGTGTCTAGTTGGGTGTAGCTGACTGTGTTGGTTTAGCTGGTTATCTACAGCTTGCGTGTGGTTATAGCTGGTTATATATGTATGTGTCTGTGTTTGTTTATAGGTAGTTATAGCTGGTTTATATCTAGTAATAGGTAGTTGTTTTATAGCTATAAACAGGGTTCAGATCCGTAGCTGCCGGTACTTCCGGAAATGGGCGCGGTACGTAAACACAAGTCGGTGCTGAACTCGTCAGGACCAGAACTCATCTAACAGTGCAATAACAACACTAACAGTGCAATAACAACACTTGCGTGTCTTTCAAACAAAGCATGGGATCAAAAATCAATGCAATAAGTCTATTTACAGCAATGCGTGTAAAAATAACCTCGAATAAGTCTTCAAATATTCAAGTAATGTCCGACCAATTGCTTTTGAAAACAGTTCAGCCGTTTTACAGCTGTCAATGTAGAAATTCAATGCAACTAACAGTCACAAACGATTCGGTAGCAATCCCAAAAATGTTTGAAAAAGCCTCGAACATAAACACACAATCTAGTTCGGTAAACGACTTGGATTAGTGTGGGGAATAAAACATAGCTGCCTTCAGAGCACTAGAACTAGCTGCACACATATCATTCCTGAAACTTTACACCAACACAAGCTGCTGAGTTAACATCTACGACTAGAACTAACCCCGCTGACAACAAAAACACAACGCCCAAAACAAAACTAGTGCTCGGTCGATAGTAGGCCTACTGCTATCGAAATGTGCAAAGAAATGAAAGACACCGCATAACTATGGACACGGATAGAAATGAGTAGTTTAAACCTGACGCCTCAACTAGCATTGAACAGAGAAATAGCCCATAAAAACAATTGGCATCCCTTACAAGAACCTGATACTACCGCCCGGTGTAACAGGTCTGAACACGTCTCAAACGGCAAAACACTGCAAACGGCTGACAATGTTAGCAAGCCCGAGTCATTCCAGCTTCGAGCGCCGTTGTCACTTTCTCCTTCAACGCGCAGAGGAGGATATTTTTCTCCAGTAAGACGAGAGAGAGGTCTTTAGTCCTGGGCAGGGTTGTAAACAATCCAAGCGGCTAGGCTAGGTCGGCTAGCTCCTCTTTAGGTAGGATGACTTCGCTGTATAGCCTATCCAGTAGTGAACTAGTTCAAGTATCCGACTCGGAAATGTCCGCAGTACTGGTAAACTGAAACCGTTGTGTCGCTGGAAAAGAGGTTCAGTGGGTGCAGTAAAAACAGCTGATTTCAGAGTCTAGCCTGAGTGCCCTCTGCGCTGCTTTCTCTGCTGTTGTTGCTGCTACAGAATCAGCTGATAGAGTGTTTTGAGTCGAAGGTCAAAGGTTTTACTACAGCCAATCAAAATGCTCCAAATGCAAGCTGGGCGGGAGGTGTCATATGAATGGAGCCAATCAGAACGCTCCATTTGCACGCTAGGAGGGCTGTGTCATATGAATGGGCGTGGTTTAGTACTCCAGTACTCATGTTTCGTCGTCCCATAGACGTACTGTACTGACAACTGTACACAGTCATCTTAAAGCCACACTGTATGTTTTTGTTTGTTTTGAGTCAGGCTATGTAATCACACACACACACACACACACACACACACACACACACACACACACCAAAACCAGAGGTGGAACGTAACTACGTATTTTTACTTCGTTACTGTACTTAAGACTACTTAAAGGGACTCTGTGCAGGAAATGGTGAAAAAAGGTACTGCAACTATGCTGCTCATTGAAACGGGGCTGCCCATTGCCAAATTTGATCTTTACATGAAAATTTACTAAGTAGGCTAATAAACACATATTTTCTAGTATGGTCCAAGTACAGTCATTTTTGCAGCTAAAAATTGCTATTTTTGGAAATTCAAAATGGCGGACCATGGAGAAGATCCCCCTTTTCATGTATGAAAAATGCAATTTTCCCAGTCATAATGAATACTTAGAATTTGATGCTGGAGGTAAGTATTCATGAAAAAGGTAACATTAGTGAATGGGCAGCATGAATTCTGGAAATAAACAACTAAAAATCTCACACAGTGTCCCTTTAAGTAGTTTTTGTACTTACTTGAGTAAAAATAAAAATACAGACTTTTACTTTTACTCAGTTACATTTTTTGACAATGACTTGTACTTTCTACTCCTTACATTCCTAGTTACATTCATCCTAAGTTTTCCTGTTGTGTTTCATGGATATTTGAGTATAGCCTCAGCTGCGGGCAGGGAGGTGGGACCAAGCCCCTCTTTCAAACTGACACCCAGACAGAAAAGAAACTTTAACATTAACAGGACTCCATAGTCATGTTCAAATATAACTGAAAACTGTTGCGGAAACTTTTTCCTATTGGATCAAGTAGGCAGACATACTTGTACATTTGTACTCAAAAAGCACATTTAAAAGTTAGTACTTATGACTTGTACTACATTTTTGGTGTACAACTTTTACTTTCACTTGAGTATTTTTTTCGCAGGGTAGGGCCTACTTCTACTTTTACTTAAGTACACAACTTCGGTACTTCTTCCACCTCTGACCAAAACACACACGCACACGCACACACACACACACACACACACACACACACACACACGCACACACACACACACACACACACACACACACACACACACACAGACGCACACACACACACAAAGACGCACAGACACACACACACACACACAGACGCACACACACACAGACGCACACACACACAGACGCACACACACACACACACACACACACAGAGAGACGCACACACGTGCTTGCACACACACACACACACACACACACACACACACACACGCACACACACCCTATCTCCCTTATCGCTGTTTTACACACACACACACACACACACACACACACACACACACACACACACACACACACACACACACACACACACACCCCGATCAGGCTCCCAATTACTTCCGTGACCGGAGTTGTTCAAGTGGTGTCTGGTCTATTCATGTGCCTTAAAGGTTCCCCAGGGAACCTCTAGGGGTTCTTGGAAGAATTTTAAGGATCTGAAATCTTCTGTGTGTTTATGGGAACGTGTGGGTTTCTCTGCACTTTAGGCCTATTGAAGGCAGACGCCTTTTCACCAGACCCCACCTTCACTACGTCCCCTGAAAATATTGTATTGCAGCAAATGTTACATTAAAATGATATCCGGCACAACATTAAAATGGTATCCGGGGCCGGAGAATCCTCCTGACTCCCTTTCTCTCTCAGCCTCTTCCCACTTCTATTCAGACCAGACGGACCAATGCCGATACGCCACTGACCAATGCAGACTACTGCTGCCATCTTGTGGAAGAAGGGGAAACTGCAGCACGTTATTGACTGAGGATAACTCGAAACCGAAAGTACAGCAGCCCTATCAAGCTACGGACAAGGCTTTGTCCTTTCACCGAACTATTCAGGTACGTCCATTGTATTTGTTAAATTTCTCGGCATTAACGACACTTAAAGTGATTCTTGGTGTTATTTAAGGATTTAAACATCCAATGGGCAATAGTTTAAGCTAAACACGCTAACTATCATGTTGCCAAGTCTGTAAAATGTTAAGGCCGCGATTTGAAACGGACAACATCCTGTTTAGATTTCCGCTAGATGCGGTTGGCATTATGTAATAAAATAATACATCTCAAGTTTGAATGCCTTGAAAATAGTGTGCAACATTGGCGACACCTCCGTTTATTTAAACAGCAAAAAGGGGAGCTATGCATGTTGGAGGGTGACGCTGATGTAGGCCTACAAACGGAGCAATTGTTGAACCGTGCTTCCCAATTGTGCTAACTTGAGGCAAAGTTTCGCATTAGAATTGCTCACAAAGTACCATGGACGTGACCAAACTTATAATGTTATCAGTATCACGTAGCCTATCTCTTGGTTATTAGGGCATGAGCCAGAGGCCAAATTTTCACATATTGGTATCACCTGGGGTGGCAAAGTCTATCAATGTTTTTTGTAATCCTCCATGCCTGAGGGACATTATTAAGCGGGCTTGCGGAGCAAGAGCAGAGCTCTTGCAGAGCAAGGCCCGTTTATAGTAATCTCTAAGTCCTGTTTAGTTATTATTGGTCTTGTGCAGGGCAGCAGTAAAAATAGAAAATGGATCTCCTCCTAGGCCTTTCGAGATAGAGACACCGTTCAAACACTAAAACGACCGGCTCGGCTTGGAGATCGCGTCTCGTTATAGGCTTCTCCGTGTCTCTTGTCGTTTTCCCGTTTTTGGCGATTTTGTGAAAGCCTGGGTCTCCATTGAAAACTATGGTGGAACCTTCATGAACCAAAGTTCCGCCACTCTAGAGATTAGAGTGTAGGAGGCTTTTTCGGTCATAAAACATCAACACTTTCACCTAGAAGTTTAGTTGACGCGTTGTTAGCGAGCTCTATGGGATGTCTCCAAATTGTGAAAGTTTCATCTCCCAACTCCCAATACTTTTTAAATGGCAGGTTTGTAAAAAAAACAGACCTGGCTCTATGGAGAATCCCAGTCTTTGGAAAAGTGCATTTTTCAAGAGATCAGCTCATGTCCCACACGGAGGTCCATTTGTGCCTGAAAAATTTAACCTATAAACTTCATTCAAAGACTGTTAGAGACATCACAAGCATGACTCCGATCTGTGAAAAGGACACGTGCCAACTCCTTTTAGTTTTTTTACAACGATGTTGTAAAGACAAAAAACTCATTCTCATTTTCTCCCCTGTTAAAGGCTCAATACTAACTGTCTTTCAGTCAATCACAACAGGTGCAGCCAGTGAAGGATTCCATTTCAACTGTCACTGTCTCAAGATTCCATTCTTAACGAGCAGGTGCGAGCAAGCATTCTAGAAGTCCATTGTTCAGCTCTGCAATGCAATGTAATATAGTCTTGCTGGACTATGCATGACAATTAACTGCTTGGCTTAGTGGTAATGCATGCTGCTGCATTAGATTGGAGGTTGAGGGTTCGAAACCCACATGAAGCAATGTTGATTTTCTAAATTATATCATATGCAGCGTTCCTTGGCCGACTTAAAATGCCATACATGTATATCATTTAGTATGGATGGCAAATGTGCTGAATTACAGATATTGAGGTTGGGGGTTCGAAACCCAGTCAAAGCCATGTTAATTTTCAAAATTACATCATATGCAGTGTTCCTTGGCCAACTTAAAGTGCCATGTATGTCATTTAGTATGCATGGCAAATGTGCTGGATTACAGATATGGAGGTTGGGGGTTCGAATCCCAGTCAAAGCCATGTTGATTTTCAAAAGTATATCATATGCAGTGTTCCTTGGCCAACTTAAAATGCCATGTATGTCATTTAGTATGAATGGCAAATGTGCTGAATTAGGGATATGGGGGTTGGAGGTTCGAACCCCAGTCGAAGCCATGTTGATTTCCAAAATGATATCATATGCAGTGTTCCTTAGCCAACTTCAAATATCATGTATCGTATGTCATTTAATATCAATGGCAAAGGGGTTGGATTACAGATATGGAGGTTGTGAGTTCTAATCCCGCTCGAAGCCATGTCGATTTTCAAAATTATATCATATGCAGTGTTCCTTAGCCAACTTAAAATACCATGTATGTCATTTAGTATATCCCCAAAACGCAGAGCTACAGCACTTTCAAGATGGCTGAATCCAAGATGGCTGAATTGTTTGGCCCATAACTTCTGACTGGGTGGATGGATTTTTCCCAACATTTCTTTTAGCTTTGTTTTCTCAATAGTACTTTTTTTTCATCTCTGCCCCAAAAGGCAAGCCCGCTTCCAGCATTTTCTGTGAGAATGCATTTCTAGTTTTGTATGTTAGCCATCTGGAAGTGGTAGCTTTCTTATATTTTTACTCACTTCTATAATGACACCCAGTGCATTTCGCAATACATGCCTGTATATGAATGTAGGCGTATGCAAGTGTCTGTGATGATGGTATATGTTTTTATTGATGTTACATCACATGTAGACACCTTAGGGATTTTAAAAATATACAGGTTTGATGGATAATGTACTTTCCTGTGAATTATACAAGTCAAAATGTATCCATCGTACACTTTTTCAGCAATATAATGCAAGGTTAGATTGATGCAGAAGCCTGTAGGAGGGTGGGTCAAATCCCAATGATTGCTATATCATATCTGTAGGGTGTGGGCATTCAGAAAATATATGGGTTTGCTAGTTTAATATAAATTATACACCTATTTAGGCCCAAAACCTATAACTGTCCAATGGATTTCAATGGAAATCAATGCATTTCAATGTACTGCAAAGCACATTACATAACTAAGGTATAGTGGAATGTAGGAAGTTGTGAGATGCCTCAATGCACATTATATCACATCTACAGTGTATAGACCTAAGACAATATATGGATTGGATAGCTTACTACAAATAACCCACTTATTTTAGACCCACAACTCATGGCCGTCCATTAAAAATCAATGCATTTAAAAGTATGAAATCTTTAGGACTTTACAGATAGAGGAAGTTAGGAGATGTTTCAATGCACATTATGAACCTTTGGAAAATATATGGATTAGATTGCTAAATGCACATAATTCAGGTACTTTAGATGCTGACCATTGAAATGCATTGCAAATGCAAGTTCTGCAATTACATTGTAGAACTAAGGTAGAGGAGTGTAGGAAGTTGGGAGATATCACAACACAAATGTCACATCCAGTGGATCTTTAGAAAGCCTACATACATTATGTTAAATAATCTTTTTTTTCAGTCAGTGGGCCTGGACACATTTAGCCTATATTTCTAATAAATTAAAGTGATGGTAGGCATGTGCTGGAGATGCATGCTAAGATGTCCTAAAATGGGCCAGAGTGCTATCAATACAAACTTGATAACGCTTACTTCTTTACATGAAATTATATTTTGAACCTCAAACCCATAAGCACTGGTAGTATTGGGTCACCCATGAAGTGAAAAAATGTTGCCTGGTCTCCTTTTATCATATAGCCTACTTGCAGTTATGGAAAAAGTTTCTGACACCCTGTGGATGATTATTTGATGAGCATGTGGATGTTATTTTCAGAAAGCACTATTCAATGGCTGACCAGGCATATTAGATCTTGATAGAGACCATAGTGTCTTGGTTGCAAAAATGGCTCAACTTGAGTCTACAGGAGGTGGACACTCAAGTGTTTGAAAACAAGATTAATTAGTACAAGGCAAGAGGTCAAGAGGATACGTAACTCTCAGAATGGCATTTGCAAAAGAAGAAATGAGAATTTAATGACACTAACTGTTCAATGAAAAGCAAATAGTGCATTCAAAATCCTTCACACATAACATGGCAATTGCACCTATGGTATGTTGTTTTAACAAATTATAATGTGTGTGAATTATAAATTTCAAAATCTCCATCACTATTATCATAATCTGCCAGGTTGGGCTATTATATCTAGCCTTCCAAAAACCCAATCATGAAGAGATTCAGTGTTTGCGCTATAGCTGTATAGAAAACATGGTGAATGATAAATGAAGAAGTTGAATTTAGGAGCTGTTTGCCATTTGTTGGGTCCTGTGGCTTTTCCCCCATCCAATCAGCATCATTGGTGATCGCTGGTTGCTGGCGCAACAAATTGGAGAATGATAGGGGTAAGTTTCATGAAAACATGTTTTAGAAAACATGACACTAAGGGCCTCTGGCTCAGTTCCTCTGGCTTTTGAGGGTGTCTTTGAACTTCATACTATAGATCAGGGGTGCCCAACCTTTTTTTAACCGAGATCTACTTTTGAAGTTGATGGTCTGCCGTGATCTACCAAGTCAAATTTAAGAATGTCAGTATGAAAATTTAAGATCACCATTTATTAATCACCATTATTATGAACAAAATGTTTTTAGTAGGCTACTATGGCCGTATCTTTTCAGTGTGTTTTTAAAGTGTGTTGAATAGCCTATGTTTACAAAGCAATACAGCACTGATAGTATGCAGAGATAATTTCAGTCCTACACAAGTCATAAACAACTGAAACAATTTCAAAATGATACACATTTGGTATATAAAAGGCATATGTAGGCACATAGGCCCTATTTCTAAAATATGAAGCATTATAATGCCTTAAGTGGTCCACATTAAAAAGGGCTTAGAAATTCACCATTTGTTATGGGTAAATAGTAGCTAGTTAAGTTCACTTTGCTATGAGAGAGAGAGAGAGAGAGAGAGAGAGAGCAATGAGAGAACTCATTGAATTGGTTAACACCCCTGTTAAGAGTGTCTTCTTCTATGAAGGTTTTTTTCCAGCTCTGGGACAGTAGCACAGCACAGGCTTTCTATTGTGAGTTTGGCCAATCGTTCTGTCCACAACTGGAGCAGGAAACAGCACAAATTGAAGTGAATTCCATACATGTCAACAACTAACATTTCCCTTACACGCGGCACGCGATGTAAACGCAGTTAGCGATGATGCATGCGACTAGCGATTTGGACGAAGATCCTCGCATCTCGCCGCGTCATAACGCATCGTTGCGCACATGTTCTGTTACTCACCCGATGTTACATGTCTGCACACATGAATCAACTTCAATACCCTCACGGTCACTTCCTAATGCTTTCCCCTCATTCTGTGTTACAGTGGGACTAATTATCTAACCAATACATTACCAGCAGCTTACTACATAGCCTACTTTTGAAAGACAGTATTTTCCCTGTCACATTACATGTCTCGCGATCGACTGCCACTCCCCTCGAGATCGACTGGTAGCTCGCGATCGACTGGTTGGGCACCCCTGCTGTAAACCCTTACTGGGAAGTGACAGGGTGATCATACCTGTGCTTTTGGTGGCTGTGAGACCCTTGCTTGCTGCGATGTACCTTTCCATGGTACAATGTACTAAATAATGAGCTGGTTATCTGAGGGCATGTGGGGGCAATCTCCAAAGGAAATGGCTGTATGAATAGGAAACTGAAGGATACACCAATATCTCCAGCCTTCTTGGGAGCTGATGCTGCCTCATTCCCATCGCAGGTCTCCAATTGCACTAAGTAACCACAAGTGATGCCTTTTCCCTCACCACTGATCTCACAATACAGTATGTCTGAATTCAGTGTCATCTGTAGCCATGCCTTGGTGCACTGCAAGTTGTGAGATTGGTAATGGACATCTTGAAACTTCAAGCCACATCTTGATGTAAGCTGAAAGTCCTCTTTCCAGTTCCTGTTCAAATGGGCACTTTCTTAAATGGGGAGGCACATCACTCGGAGAAGCTCATGGGGTATGGCGCCAAAGACATCAGCAAGATCCAGGAAGATGACATGGAGGTTCTTTTTTCCAGCTTTGTTGTTTGGATTTAATGTCAGGTCATGCTGTGTGTTACCCAGACATGCCGCCCTTTGAACAGTATCAATGTGCATGATTGGCCATCCTTTGTGAAATAACACTGAAAAGGAGATTACTTTCCAAGATAGAGATCAGGACCCCACCTGCTCTACACATGCAGTCAATGATTTCAATTCACTTTGTGTGCTTCACTCTACTATTAGACTCGGAGGCAACAATCAATGCAAGGCACATATACTAGTTTCCCTTGAATATCTTTTCTATCAAATCCCTGTGAGATTCCTTCTTCCCTCCAGCATGTTTGTGGAGTTATATTCCCGCTGGTTGGTGTTCTCACAAGTCTGTAGTTATTGTTCATCATGTACTTACTCATTCTCAAACATCTCAGTCACAATACGTATGAAATTAAACAGGACTCACCTGATGCCATTTCTGTCTGTATCATGTCTTATCTGTCTTTGACACAACAGCCGTCAACACACCCAACATACCCAGCAAGTCAGATTGTACGGTATGTTTAAAAAAAAGACACATTTTTAGAAAAAGTAATGATCTAGTTTAGTTCCAGACAAAATGAAAATACTGTTATGCAGGATCTCCATGTACTGTTCTTGAAACTGATGTGTGTGCAATTGCAATCGCATCTTCCTGTTTTCTCCGTTACACTTTAGACCTACCTTCATTCTGTAATATAGCCTAGTTTGATTTGATTTTCAATGGCTAGATGAGTTTTGAGTCTAAAATAACTGTACTGCATATCAAGCCCATTTGTTTTCCCAAGGTCTACATAGCTATATAATGTGCATTGAGAGATCTGTCAACTTACATTGAGCTATACCTTAGTTCTGTAATGCACTTTGCATTACCTGGAAGTGCTTTGATTTTCAATGGACGGCTATGAGGTTTGGGTCTAAATAACTCTGTAATGTGTATCAAACTGTCTAATCCAGGGGTGCCCAACCTATTCCAACTCGGGGTCCCCTTGAAATGTTCATACTTCTTCAGGGCTCATCACTGACTGAATAAATAAAACAAAACATACACTACAAACAAATATGATTTTGATTTTTTTTAAAAATGATTTCAAGTCTCACTTGGAATACAGTAAGGGCCAACCAGTGGGCCCAGGCCTAAAGTTCGAGAATCATTGATCTAGTCCATATACTTTCTAAAGGTCTAGATGTGATATAATATGCATTGGGACAACTCACAATTTCCTACATTAATCTACAACACATTTCTGTAATATACTTTGCATTACATTGCAACGCATGGGTTTTCATTCAAATCCATTGGACAATTATGAGTTCTAGGCCTAAAATAGCAGCATACCTTATATTAGGCGATCAAACCCATGTTTTTTTTTCTGAAAGCACTCACTCTCCAGATATGATATAGCAAAAGTTGCAATCCAACCTATCCCCCTGGGGTCTCCCAACGTAAAGTACTTTGTACTTTGAAATGCATTGATTTTTAATGGACGGCCATGAGGTGTGGGTATAAAATAACTGTGTAATTTCTATTAAGCTATCCAATCCATTTATTTTCCGAGGTCTACACACTCCAGATGTGATATAATGTGCATTGTGACATCTCCCAACTCCCTACATTCCTCTATACCATAGTTATGTAATGTGTTTGGGATTACATTGAAATGCATTGATTTCCATTGAAATCCATTAGACAGTTATGGGTTGTTGGCCCAAATAGGTGTATAATTTATATTAAACTAGCAAACCCATATATTTTCTGAAAGCCCACACTCTACAGATATGATATAGCAAGTATTAGGATTTGACCCACCCTCCTACAGGCTTCTTACCTGATTCCTACCATCTGATATGCCTTCGCATATACATCTGGGACCTGCCCCCAACCGACGCTCTTCCAAATGAACCCTTTTTTTCAAAACTCTTGCATGTGATTGGATAAAGAATCTGTCCGTCATTTTGACTGACACGCCATTTCAGCCACTCCCGGCCGTTGACTCAATCCGTGACGTAGTTCAGAGCGACACCACGCAGACAAGACTTTTCATCACAACAAACATGGCGGCGGCTGGAAGTAAACGGAGTAAACTTTCTATAAACGAACATTGCCCTATGTGCAGGGGATATCTAAGGACAAATGGT
The DNA here is from genome assembly GCF_034702125.1 of Engraulis encrasicolus. Lineage (NCBI taxonomy): Eukaryota > Metazoa > Chordata > Actinopteri > Clupeiformes > Engraulidae > Engraulis > Engraulis encrasicolus. Next base: position 174,464 of record NW_026946258.1, on the reverse strand, counting down.
AATATCTGCAACCGCCCATGGATATTTGAAGAACTTCCCTACGGGAAAGGGTAAACCAACGCCCAGCTGAACTTGATCGAAACTTGTGAAACTTCTCCGAAAAATCCTGTCGCATGCCTGAAATGCCTGCTGTAATTTAACCCAGCGTTCTCAAGGTACGTACGGTAAGTCAACATCTTGAATCTTGATGCAATGGTTGCTCTGAAGTCGTGCGCAAGCACAATATGACAATTGTTCATCCATACATCAATATTGTTATTGGATATGATTGGCGTCAGGGCATCTTCCTCTTAGCCTCTATGCTAATCTAAATGGTTTACTGTTTACATTGCTATCTGTAGGCACACATGCAATATGATTGTTTCACTTTTATTTGATTTATTGATTCTTTTATTTCTTTGATTTCTTTATAACCTCGCTGGGATTGTAACCTACGCACATGTCCAACGACAGAGATGTGTAATGTGTCTGCTTGCACTGTATTACAAACTATCACCATCATTAACAACAAGTCCCCTTCTCACAGATGCAGAAATGCAAAGCAGGGCCAAACATGCTGCATTCAATGGGTACGAAGACGGTGTGAGGAACAACATAACAGCTCTCTTCCTGGTGGCAGCCATGGAGCACCTAGGGGCTTCATGAAGCGTCAGGTACCTCTGGAACAAAGATTTACATTACAACAAATGTATGACCCCAGTTAAAGCTGGTGCCATGACAGTCTGTACATATTGGCTTTGTAAGATTACATCTAAGCTAACCATACTGCACATTTTGCATTATCTATCTTTTTAAATGTGTCAACAGATATCCCTGACGGCTTCATACCTGACCACATAACCATGGGCTCTGAAGAGGGGAAAAAAAGGAACAGGCTACATCCGGTAGTGGCCCGGGTGGTCAACAAATGCCATTTTCCACATGCAGTCCAGGAGGGAGACGTATAACTATACTGTAGATTTGATATTTTTACAAGGCCTTTAGCCACAGTGTGCCCACAGCGCACTGCTCGTAATTCTGCAGGTAAATTTCACTCTTTCGCATCGCTTAGCCCACAGCACCTTAACAACTTGAAGTCATCAATCTGAAGTCATTTTTAGAACATAGTTGTCCCGGTCTCACTGAAACAAACAGCAGATTGGACCAGCATGTCTATTGGACTCCTGCAGAAAATCATGGTGAACAGACAGACAAATGCACACTGGAGCACATTATGTTGCTAGTCACACAGAGGATATTTTCAGAGAGGCTGAGTTGTTTTCACCCCCCCCCATCTAGTCATGACATTCTGATAAATCGAAAAAGCAGTAACCTGTGGCGCAGGATAAAAGCTAAATTGAAAGAGCGCCAAGACTAATATAAAATTGGTGGAGTAAATGCATGTACTGTAATAATGTATGTAAATAATTTGTGTATGTAAGTAGTGTATATAAAATAACCCAGTGCAACTTTTTTCCCCATAAGATTCTGTTGCCTTTCTGTGAATGCATATAAAAAAGGTTAAGGTATGTTGTGTCACTTGAAGTAAATTAAACTGTGCTCAACACTAAACAGTCTACAATACTTCTTCTTTACATTTTTTTAATCATTGCTGCTCAAAGAAAAAAACATGGCAACAGTTTTCAAATGTGTTATTTTATTTACAGTTCTTCTATGCAAAAACAGTCAGTCATTCATACACATTTGTACAACCGCATGTACGAGGTTGCGGCAAAGCACTGCCAGCTACTACGCTGTGGTGTTTCACTGTCAAAATACTCATCCTTTTAATCAACATAACCTGGGATTCCCTGCACATGCAACACTTTGAAAACAGGAAGGTTGTTGGTTATGTACTATTATATGTTAGATCAAAGATATAGGGACTAATGCTCTTCTCATGTTTCTTCAATAAGCTGTGATCCAACCTAGTGCAAACTGTCCTGTTGGGTGGGCTCACTGTTGAATGGCACTCTCTCCATATGTAGCAGCTCTCTGTGTCCCATCTTCTGTGACTGCAGATGCCATTTAAGCCATGACAGGCATGTCTGAAAGACATGGTGCATGATGTTAACAGGTATACTAGACAACCACACTTTTCCTCCTAATGACAATCGGTGCAGGCCTACTTATTTACAAGAGTGACTCACCTTCTTTGCTGTGACGTTCTCCCAACTGAGCAGGAAGGCCTTTCATTCCTGGTGGTCAGAGAAGAGCTCAGTTTATACAATACAGCAGATATTGAACATGGGCAAATTTGTAACGTGTTATGAGTCTGTGTAACATAAGCAGCTCACACAAACTGGTCAACCCATTCTACTGGGTAGCATAGTGAAACCCTTTGAATGTCAGTTTCACACACCACGAAATACAATGAAAGACGGCAGCAAACGATATCAACCATTTCACACGTTTGCCAAGTCATCTTTCAAGACCAGAATGTCAACTCACAGTCACAAACAAACGCAAAGCAAATGTCTGTACACTACAGTATGCATCGGGCACAGTTGGGGGAGGGGAGAACCAACACCATTGATTTTACAAGGATGTAATATTTACACGGACAATGTGTACAGCAGAGTTAACGGAGTTTTTTGAACATCACAGGGGGAAAACATGACGAAACTAACAGAGACATAATACAATGTTATGACCAAGACTGTGACGATACATGTCCAAGTTAAGATTAGTCTACAAGTAAACTACGATAAACCTAGAAGGCCAGAATGTGAACTCACAACCAAACGCAATGCACATGCCTGTGCTTCATAAATGGAAAAAATGCATCAGGTTCATCAACAGTAGATGCTTAAACTTACCATTTGTAGGTGACGTGAACCTCATCGACAACGATGCCCAGTAGATTCTTCTGGTAGAGGTCTGAGGATAGCATGGTCAGTCATTTGTCCTTCAGCCACGACTCGGGGCTACCGAAGACCGGCTGGCCTGGCAACGTCCCTGAAGGATGTCTTCCTCCCAGTTCCATTGCCGTTAGACCCGTTAGATTTCCAGCCTCTCTGACTTGGTCCTCCATTAACGCAGCCAGGGGGAACACCACAATAAAGATTGGATCCTGCACTTTCCCCATTGCTTTAGCACGTGAAATATAATCGGGTGGGATAGAACGTCTGGGAGTGATAGAACCATCTGGGGCGACCAGTGGAGCCAGCTCAAACTTTTGCCAAATCCGGTCGGAAGAAACGCAAACACATCCTCGCCGCCAACAAACGCCTTAATACAAGACAATACCGTGGAAATAGCCGAATCCATTTCAGCGCACTGAGTACTAGTACTACAGCGCGCTGCCATGTTTGTTGTGAAGTGAAGACTACACTGCTGTCGCTAATGCTTTACATCACATCCGCCCATAACTCCGCCCATCCATTCAAAATCCCACCCGCGATTCATGATTGGCTGTACACATTTTCCAACTCCAGCGGTCTCACTGCTATTCAGATGGGGTAGTGAGGCATGGGAACGCCCCCGCGTGACGTAGCCGAACGCAGCCAGATGATGTGAATCAGGTTAACAGGCTTCTGCATCAATCTAACCTTGCATTATATTGCTGAAAAAGTGTATGACTGATATATTTTGACCTATATAATTCATAGGAAAGCACATTATCCATCAAAACTGTATATTTTCAAAATCCCCAAGGTGTCTACATGTGATGTAACATCAATGAAAATATATCCCATCATCACAGACACTTGCATACGCCTACATCCATATATAGGCATGTATTGCGAAATGCACTGGGTGTCATTATAAAAGTGAGTAAAAAATATAAGAAAGCTACCACTTCCAGAGGGCTATCATACCAAATAATGTCCCTCAGGCATGGAGGATTACAAAAAACATTGATAGACTTTGCCACCCCAGGTGATACCAACTTTTGTTACGGCCCATGGACTATATTCGATGAGCCACCACAATCGATTTTAGTTGGTGTTCTATACTAGGATTGAACTTGCTACTATAGAATTAGGTGAAGAAATGAAGGACAAAACCGTAGCTACTTCCAACGCGTGTTCTTTATCGTCATACTGAACATCAGACCCGACTTCAACGTCATCCCACATTTATATGCCCATGTACAGATGTACATTACATTATGTCAGGTACGCCTCCTAGTGGCGTGGGGTAAGTATGCATTAATGTAAATGAATGTAAAGACAGAACACAACATATTTCCCCCCTCTTAAGAAACATACCTGTAAAGCAAGAACAGAAGTTATAGTACGTCTGAACACAACATATTTCCCCTCTCTTAAGAAGCATACCCATCTTCGAGAAAATGTATCTTAAGTAATTAATAAACATGTCAACTGATTCATAAGCGATCCAACCTCATATCAGGTAAGTATTCAAACAGCAAATGCAAGATAACATTTTTAACCAAGCAACCTTAGCAGTATTAGTTTTAAGTAGTCACAGAATCACATCAGTTAATCAATTAACAACAAAGTATTTTTTTTTCCACACTAGTAATACTTTTCCAAAAGGTAAACAGTCCATTAATCTTTTTTTTTCCTTTCTTTCAATGTAATCAGTCCATTTTTTTTTCAACTGTGAAACAGTCCATCAAAGCAACATTCAGAAACAGTCCCTTAAAGCAACATTCAGAAACAGTCCATTAAAGCAACAATCAGTCCATTGTTTACACTTTTTTCAATTTAATGTTCATACACCTGAAGCCAAGCAGGCTCCTTTCTCGCTCTTACCGGTCTGTCCACGACTGGTCTCTCCACGACTGGTCTCTCCACGACCCCACCACCAGCCGGTTGTTGGGGTGTCTCAGCTTTCGGGGCAGGCTCAGACACAGGTGCAGGGGAAGTCTCTGATGCTGTGTCAGTCTCCCTGTCTGAGTCCTCCTCCGGAACCAGGGAAAGGTGAGCTGCGTTCCAAGTGCGCCCGTCCTCGAGCACAAAAGCACTCGAACCAGCTTTACGCATGACGCGTGTAGGAGTGTGAAACTTTGACAGTCCTTTTTTCACATGAAAAGGTTTCCTCACCCGCACTAGACTCCCCTCCTTGATCCTCGGCACTCGTGCACCCCTTTTCTTGTCTGTGTAGGCTTTGGATGCGGCTTGTTTCGCGGCCACCCGGCTGCGAAGTTGGTCCTCCGGCGGTGTCTGACTTTTGCGCGCAGGGCCAATGTTGACTTTGGTGCGCATCGGTCGGTTGAACATGAGTTCGTAGGGTGACACGCCTGTAGTGCCATGAGGAGTCGCACGGTAAGCGAGCAGGAATTCTTGTACGAACGGCTTCCAGGGCCTTCTCAGCTGTTCGGCAGTGTTTCTTTCAGAACGCGGTTCCAGCGCTCCACGGCGCCGTTCGCTTGAGGGTAGTAGAGGGATACTTTGCGGTGTTTGATGTCCCTCACGGCAAGGTACTCGGCAAACTCGTTGGATGTAAACTGCGTTCCGTTATCGCTCACCAATTCGGTAGGGTTTCCGAATCGGCCAAAGACTGCAGATAGAAAGGAGGTGATTGACGCAGTGGTGATTGTAGAAGTGAAAGCGACCTCCGGCCATTTTGTGAAGTAATCCACAAGAGTGACTGCGTAGCGGCAGTCCCAGGTCGCAGACTCGAACGGCCCAACGATATCGATGCCCAGTTTCTGCCATGGGGCATCAGGCAGCGCCACCGGCTGAAGAGGAGCAACATGAGTTTTAGCACTTTTGTCATTCAGCCGACAAGCTTCGCAGTTGCGCGTGCTGTCCTGCACACGCGCATCCATCCCGGGCCACCAGTACAAGTCCCGCAACATCTGCTTTGTGCGCACGATGCCCTGGTGTGTCTCGTGTGCTAGGCCCAGCAGCTGTTCTCTCAACGCCACTGGCACAACGCGGCGGTGAGGGCCCCGGTAAATGATCATGTCCTGCACAGAAAGTTCATCTCTCTCTGAGAAGTATGGTATCAGTTCGTTTGGCAGAGATTTTTGGTTCTTCGGCCAGCCCCGGTGTATCTGCTCTCGGAGAGCTGTCAATTCGGGGCAAGCCTCGCATGCCTCGGTGAACTGGTCTATTGAGAGCGCTTTCAGCTCTGTGTCCAACAGAGCAACGAGCTCTGGCTCTGTCACTGATTCAGTGTCCTCCTCAGCTGGCAGAGGAAGACGGGAAAAGCAGTCTGCCGGCTGATTTTGTGAGCCAGGGCGGTATTCCATGTCGTACGTGAAGCACAGCAGTCTCGCAGACCAACGGGCAATGCGCATTCCTGCACGGCCCAGGCCCTTGGTTGCAAGCAGGGTAGTCAGCGCCTGGTGGTCTGTGCGGAGCGTGAATCTCGTGCCCCACAGGAAAGATCTCCACTTTTCCACTGACCACACGCAGGCCAGTGCCTCTTTTTCCACGATGGAGTACTTGCGCTCAGCAGAGGAAAGGGTACGTGACGCACATGCCACGGTGCGTTCGGTCCCGTCCGGGTGAAGTTGGGTCAGCACCGCTCCCAAGCCGTAGTCCGATGCGTCCGGGGACACATACGTTGGCAAGCTCGGGTCGAACACGGCGAGTGCTGAACTGTTGACTATGCACCCCTTGACCGCCTGGAAACTTTCCTGTGCTGCCTCAGTCCAACGAAAAGTGTCCTCGCGCAAGCAAGCGCGCATGGGCTCCACAAGCGAGGCGTAGTTGTAGACGAACTTTTGGTACCACGCTGTGAGCCCCAGGAATGAGCGTAGTGTAGTTGCATCCGTTGGTGCCGGAGCCTCCGTGATGGCTCTGACATGCTCGGACAGTGGCTGCAGGCCCTGGGCGGAGATGGTGTGCCCAAGGAACCGCAGGCTGGATTTGTTGAATTGGCATTTTTCGTCGTTGAGCTGTAGGCCAGCCTCTCTGATCGCAGCGAGCACCTTTTGGAGGTTACGGTCGTGTTCCTCCTTGCTTTTGCCGTAGACGATGACGTCGTCTAGGAAGTACTGCACCCCCTCGAGCCCTTTCAGCAGTATTGACATCATTTTGCAGAATGCGCTTGGGGCTGAGCAGAGTCCGTAAGGCACTCGTTTGAATCTGAACAGTCCCTCGTGAGTTATGAATGCAGTAAGGTCTCGGCTCTCCTCAGCCAAGAGGACTTGATGGTAGGCGTTTGCCAAATCAATGGTGGAAAACACTGTTGCCCCACTCATGTTTGAGAATATATCGTCCATGTGAGGCAAAGGGAAACTGTCCATCACAATTGACTTGTTCGGCTCACGTAGATCCACACACAGTCTCACCGCACCGTTTTTCCGTAGCGTGACTACGATGGGGGAGACCCATGGGGAAGCGTCGATCCTCTCGATCACGTCCAGCTGCAGCAGTCGCTCGAGTTCCGCGGAGACCGCCTGTCTCACGGAAAGTGGAAGTCTCCTCAGCTTTTGCTGCTTGGGTCGGACGGCTTCGTTGCCCTCCTTCACCTTCACTTGGTGTACAAAGTTCTTGGCTAAGCCCAGTGTCATGCTCGTGCCTTGTGTGACCTCAGTCACCGGAGCAGCAGCAGGTGATTGCACGGCATTGTCCACGATTGACAGTTTAAGTGCCCTGAACAAGTCCATCCCTAAGACAGCGGTACCTGTCTGTTTCGCCACGTATAGCTTAGCTGGCGCTGTAGTCGAATCATGCTGCACTGTAGCTGATAAGCAGCCTAGCACTGGGATGTCTGACTTGGTGTAGGAGACTAATTTAACGGCAGGTTCAGTCAGCGGCACGTCGCTAAAATGCTGCCTGTAGAAGGATTCGGTAATAATGGACACAGCAGCGCCCGTATCCACCACTAATTCAACTGGATGGCTGTGTGACTTTGCATTTACAGTCACTGCACATGTAATTTTCTCAGCAGCATGAGGTGAATCAATCCCCAGTACAGTCACTACACTAACTTTCTTTGCAGGTTTATCAGAGGACTTACACACTTTCGCGAAATGTCCAATTTTGTTGCATTTACGGCAGGTGATTTTCAGTGCAGGGCAATCCGGAGCATTTGCGATGTGTGCTGACGATCCACATCTGAAACAGCATCGTCGATCCTGGCTCGGTGTAGCTTTAGCAGCGCCGGCGTGGTTACCCCCTTTGTTCTTGAAATGGCGGGGTTTCGCCGCCACCGCTTGCACAGGTGCACGAGGTTCTGCACCCAGCGTTCGTGCATAACCGATTGCAGATTCCACTTGATTTGCAATTTTCAGGGTTTTCTCCAAATTCAACGTTGCATCGCTTTGCACTAAAAGTCTTTCCCTAACTTTTGAACAGCTTGCATGCTCAATGATCTGGTCACGAATCATTTCATCCATGTTACCTCCAAAACCGCATGTAGTCGCAAGCTCGCGCAGGGCTGCAACGTATTCCGCCATGGACTCGTGTGGCTTCTGGCTTCGCTGTCTGAACTTGTGACGCTCCACCACCATGTTAGTTGCAGGGTTGAAGTGTGTACCCAGCGCTGTCATCGCCGATTCGTAGGTTGTACCGGCATCTGCAAGTGTATAAAACACACGCTGTCCTTCCGTCCCCAGGCAATGTAGCAGGAGTGCTCGTAGCCTCGTATCTGGCCACTGGTCCCCCTCCGCGTGAATAGCTAGCAGGTAGTTCTGGAACATTTTCGCCCACATCTCGAACGGAATTGTAGGTTGTCCAGCGCAGGGCAAAAATAACGCAGGTAATGGCACTGTACTCGCCATCCTCGTCGCCAATTTGTTCTATACTAGGGTTAAACTTGCTACTATAGAATTAGGTGAAGAAATGAAGGACAACACCGTAGCTACTTCCAACGCGTGTTCTTTATCGTCATACTGAACATAAGACCAGACTTCAACGTCATCCCACATTTATTCAGAACACAACAGTAGGCTTAGGCCTACCCCAAGCCAAGCCTATCCTGGTCCTTAACAACTGGCCAGTGGCAGAGAATCTCTAACAGGGAGAAGGCTCAGTGTCATTGGTTCCCATTGTAGCCAGTCAGCTTTGCATGCATACTGCAGTAACGAGCGTAGGCCAGTCCTTCATGTGGGAAAATGAATGGAAAGGGGAACCCATGCTAAATACATTGCTACTGCGATTTCCAGTCACAAATATCATCAACAAAACATTCCTGGTAAGCACTATGACTGTTGTTTAACAATAGGCTGTATTGACAAATCGTTCAGGTGTGTAGTTTTACAGCAGGTTTGAAGATTTCAACCTGTAGGCCTACTCGCTAGCATCGTGCTAATGTTTATGGGTTTGGCCCCATAAAAATTGAGCTTTGTGACCCAGTATATAATAATCTAGTGGCGCAAAATAATCGAAACGCTACTCAAATGGGGTCTTATTATTTCTTAGCCTAGAAATCTAGACGCCCCTAGCGACCGCAAATTGAATTTGCTCCCGGGGGCAGTCTAGCGGACCCCGGTCGTTTTGCGAGGCTGAAAGTTATCCGATGACAGGGCCAATCAAATCGCGAGGGGGGCCGGGCTAGTTAGTCAACAGGAAACTTTCTAAGAAGAAGAATGGTGTCCGTCCGTGCTACGTACAGCACGAAAGTGCACTTAATTTAAAAAGCCTGGATGATAAAACATTTCGTGTCTGACATGGATTGATGTAATAATACACCATGAACTTATCGGACACAAATAGATCACAACACAATACCATTTGATCATTCGATGTTTTAAACTAGCTCGGTAAGCTAAGTTGAGCATTTTACAGGACCAGATAGTCACACGCTATTATCAGACCACTACTGTAGGTGTAGAATGAAATTGCTGCCCCAATTTCTAATAAGACACATGCCATTAAAAACGAGACATTTGGGAGCTTTGAAAGTCTTTGAGTAGCTTACTAAATAGATGGGAATGGCATAGTCTACCAAGCTAGTGGCTAACCTGTCGTCAATAACACAGAGCTAGGTATCCAGTCTTAATATAACCATTTAACAAGCCCCAAATGGCTCAACATTTCGCTGGTTGATCAAGGAGGGCCATGTGGTTGAAAACGAGGCATTTTTGAACTGTATAAGTGAAAATACGATTTATTAGGACACTTGTTTGTGGCTGTGGTCATCACATGCATTCACTGCTACGACGGCTCGAATTTGCCGCTCCACCTACAAAGGGGCCCTCGCTGGCTAGCTAACCTGTCGCCAATAACACAGAGCTAGGTATCCAGCCTTGTATTATATGCCTGCCCCAAATACTAATAAGATCCATGTCATTAAAAACGAGACATTTGGGAGCTTTGAAAGTCTGTAAGTCGCTTACTAAATAGATGGGAATGACACCTAGAGTCTACCGAGCTAGCGGCTAGCCAATCTGTCGTCAATTACACAGAGCTAATATCCAGCCGTGTATTAGTTATGGGTATACAGCTAGCTAGCTAACACCGAACATGCCATGTTGACAACAATCACAAATATAACCATTTAACAAGCCCCAAATTGCTCAACATTTCGCTGGATGATCAATAAGGGCCGTGTGGTTGAAAACGAGGCATTTTTGAACTATGTAAGTGAAAACACGATTTATTAGGAAATTGTTTGTGGCTGTGGTGATCACACGCATTCACTGCTACGACGGCTCGGAGTTGCCGCTTCACAAGACAGCTGTGACGTTACACAGAAGTGTGTGGGGATTGGTTGTTTGCCATCCAATTGCGTGGCGTTGAGTGCTGAAGCAACCGTTTATCCCGCCCACACTGCTGCCCAGCCCTCCTAGACCCTGGTACAGCTTTTTGCTGTACGGGTCTGGCTCGCTAGGCTAATAATTTCTAGCTTCGAACTTAATATTAATATTTCAGGACAAAAAATTATAAAAAATCACAAAAATTATAATGGTAGAAAACTCCATTGACACCCATTCATTTTGCACTGGCCCGTGGTTAGGGTTAGCCAGTTGTGGCTAGTAGCTAGTTCCGTGAGTGAACACCCCCTGCCAGTGGTGACTGCAGATGTTAGAAGCAATGGTGATTGGTCGTAAGTAATGTCACTCTTAGTTTAGGGCGTATTCATGCAGACAAGGATTGATAGACTTTCATTTTGACCAATCGCTGTGCTTCTATCATCTGGAGTAGTAGTTGATACGGTAGACTGGGGTAAGATGAGCCACTTTTTAAATTTTTCGTCACAGCTAAGCGATGAAGGCGTATTTGGTTGAAGTTTTTCCATCATACCAAATTTCAAAGTGTCCTGATACTATTAGAGCAAAAACTAATTGATAAACTGTCATGGTTAAAATGATATTGCCTTTTAAAAATGTTTTTTTCAGGTGGCTCATCTTACCCCGTGTATGGGGTAAGGTGAGCCACTGCTTGGGGTAAATTGAGCCCAGGCAAAAATCTCAGCTAAACAACTTTTATTTATTATAACAAATGTAACTAATGAATCTATGAAATAAAACAACTAAAGCAACAGAACTATGCCCTTACAGCTTTGTTTGAATACAATGGCGAACAATGCAGAGTGCAATGTAGAAAAAAAGTTAATATTATTGTTTGAATTGGCTGAAACATGCATAAAGTCATTAATCTCAACTCACCTGGGTATGATATGAAAGAAATAATCTGATTATGCTGAAATATCATAACATGGTATCCATATAACCATTATGCATCCCATTAGGATAAGCGGCTCATCTTACCCCATCTCAAAAGGCTCACCTTACCCCATGCCAAAATTATGTAAATAAATGCTCATACAATTGTCATAAAAGTGCAAAAAGACTGAAAATATCACTCATATAGTAGCTTATTACGTAACATTTCATACATGATGAGACCAGAAATTGTTCTATTTTAGTTTTCTCTAAGTCATCCATGTTTTGAATATACATGGAATTCATAGAGCAAAATTCAAGAGCAAAAAAACACATTTTCACAAATATCTCTCTTGCCAAATTTGGTACATGCTTCACTTTTTCACAGGTGTTAGAAAAGGATTTCCACCACCTTAGAATGTGGTGACATGTTAAAATGTATTCACCTTTTTCGAGAAAAAGGGGGTGGCTCACCTTACCCCGTGGCTCACCTTACCCCGGTCTCCCCTACGGTGAACCCAGATGGTCTTTCACACCGGCGAGCTTTATAGGCACGTGCTGAAGACTTGTAGGCCTACACACTGACTAGAGATGATATAAAACCCGGAGGATCCGGTTGGAGAGCCGGATCAAGACCTCATCCGAACAGACCGGATGGCTGTCGTGCATTGATCCGCCAAAGGCGGGTCAGACGGCATTTCATTAATATGTCAACAAAATGGCAGTTACAGCGCGAGAAATTGTGAAACCGGAATATATCCTCTTTAGTTGACTACAACAGCCATTCTCTAATCTCCCTAGTATGCTGTTCAGTCACGAACACTCACTGAGTAAACCGAACCAACTCCCGCCTCGTCATTCATCGAGCCTGTTAGATCCGTCCAGCCTGTTGTGGCCAATTGAGTCGCGGATCCCCGTGTGTGTGCTTCTGACTCTGTTGAGGTCTACATTCCTAAATGTTAACAGTGCTCTGCCAACGCTTTAACATCTCAGTCTGTAGGCTACTCTTAGGGAAATTATAGTCTACAGACGTGACTCTACTATCACTCACTGCGTTACAGCGTACAGTCTTTAAAGCCACTGCTGTCACTCCCCTCGTCCGAGTCACTCAGCAGCGGCACCCTCGGCGACTCGGTGAGACGAATCCTGACTGAGTTGTTGGTAGCAGCGAATCCCCTACGGATCGGATCAACGCTTAAGTTTCGTTTTTGCCACGAGTGTGCGAGTCGCAAGGCAACTCGGCAGCGGAAGCGAGTGGTCATCTGCTGCTCGCCTCCTGACTGTCCCTGCTCAACTAGACTTCTGCTCCCAAATATTTGACTTTTAGTCTTCTTAAATACAAACACATTATTTATTGCAAAATCAGGAACATGCCGTTTCACTGCTGCCAAAGGCTGTTCGAGTTGTGGTTGCATGTTTAGTGAGGAGACCCAGGTGGGTCGGCTCGCAGCATGAGTTTAGGAACTGTGACATTCATAAAGTGAGTTTTGTTGATCAAACTGTCTTACTCTTTGATTTATCCACGTGAATTGATAAATGGAACAACAAAGGCGAGGCGCATAGCTACTTAACGGCAGAAACGTTTTATTTTAAATAAGTGATCTGAGTGATCCGTCTAATCAGGGTACCCTCCTTGGAATGATCCAATCAATCCGGACGCCTCAAAGATTCGAGTTAAGCACCTCTACACACTGACAGCTGTTTGTATTTGACCAAAATGCTCGCTGGTTGCGCATGGTAAGCTGACTAATAGCCTATAGGCCTACCAATAATGTATTTGGCCCAAAGTCTGTCCTTTTGGCACTTTCTATAATGCAATATTCACCTACAGTATTACTGTATTAAATGTTATTGATGTGACGGAGGTCATCTTGCACCTGTTCACCCCCCTCGGGGATCGAATGTGCGACCTCGTCAACTACAACGGTTCGGCAATGGTAGACACAGTACGATACCGCTGGGCCAAGAGACTAGTCTCTCCGCCCAACGGCACGAGACTGTATGAGGCTATCGGAGGGAGCTTTACCAACGTTCCACGCAATCTCTGTGCTAGTTAGCCTCCGTTACATTGACACACAAGATTTCAATGTAGTTGTCATGAGTTTTGTTGTCATTCATCCATGGCATGTGAAAGGGACCCCTCAATGAAATGGGAGCTTTTTCCTGTGGTACTGTAGCCTATGTCATGGGCCCTTGAACCACAGACTGTGGAGCTAGTCACCACCAGTGTTGGGCAAGTTACTCAAAAACTGTAATGCATTACTGATTACATGTTACTGTCTTTTCAAACGAATCCTTTAAAGTTTACACTACAATATTACTATATTTAAAATGTAAGGCATTGCAATACTTTTGCATTACTGAAGTTACTCTTGCAACATGTAATGTGGATTCCAGTATAAATCAAGCTGATGAGTCATTTCACCTCCCATCCTGCAGGTGTTGCTGCAGCATGCAGACTAAACACCAGGTTCAGGAACAGCTTCTTTCTGACCCACCACATGGAACACCATTAAAATCCAAGTTACGGTAATACATATTAACTTAAGTTACTTGCAGTTGTAACTAGTGTATATTACAGCTTCCCCCCCTGTAATGGCGTACAATACTTAACATAAAAAAGTAATGCATTTTAGTAAGTAATTAAGTAGTTACTCCCAACACAGTTTACCACTGCTATTGAGGAAAGCCAAGGTACCCGTAGTCAGACAGCTACAGTGTGGTTTTACTGCAGTTCATGCAATATTTTACACAACACTTCATACTCAAATAAAATATTTCTATTTGCATTGCTGAAAGATCTGTAGCCTGCCTACCTGGTAAATATTTTACAGTACATTACATGACATTAGTCCTAAACTTACCTGACACTGTTTTAAATCCAAAGTGAGTTACAGTTACTATTTACATATTGGTACAGGGTATTGGCTACAGTCCCTGGAGAAGTAAGGGGTTAGGTTTCTTGGTACAATGTATGGGCTACACTCCCTGGAGAAGTAAGGGGTTAGGTGCCTTGCTACAGGGTGTTGTTTACAGTCCCTATAACAGTGTGGGCTTAGGTGCCTTGGTACAGGGTATTGGTTACAGCCCCTGGAGCAGTGTTTGGTTAGGTGCCTTGCTACTGGGTATTGGTTACAGCCCCTGGAGCAGTGTGGGGTTAGGTGCCTTGGTACAGGGTATTGGCTTCAGTCCCTGGAGCAGTGTTTGGTTAGGTGCCTTGCTACTGGGTATTGGTTACAGCCCCTGGAGCAGTGTTTGGTTAGGTGCCTTGCTACTGGGTATTGGTTACAGTCACTGGAGAAGTAAGGGGTTAGGTTCCTTGCTCAATGGCACCTCAGCCAGGGAGTGAGATAGTGAGTGGAAGGGTGGGATTTGAACCTGTAACCCTCAGCTTTAACCCTATCCAGACCGGGGGGGGCTAAAAGTGCCCGCACCAACTTTGATGTCGTATAACTCCTGAATGACTAAAGCTATGACTACAAAACTTCGTGACTTTTCCTAAATTGAAGTTGGCTACAGTGTGATACCAAAATATTAGGTTTATCATTTTTGTTGTTGCCATGGCAACGGTTTTCTGACAGGTACGCCTGACCAAAAATCACTGATCTAAGTATCATCATCATCACTTTTCATATTTTTTACATTTTCATTAGCTTCAGACATCCTTGTGAACATTTGAAGTGGTCTGAAGCACAAAATAACCAAAATTGATGTGCATTATCCAAGTTAGATGGAAAATACATTAAGGTGACATTTTGAGCAATAAAATCAGGAAATGACGTCATAATGATGTCATAATATCCAATAACGACACCAAATGATGTCAGTCATAGATCTTTGGCTGAAGATCATCCCCTCCAAGTTTGGTGGTCATACGCCATTCGGTTCCTAAGTTATGAGGGGGGGGGGGGTTAAATTAGCCCCCCCCCCCCGGTCCCAGGAATGCCAATAAAGCACGGTCTGGATAGGGTTAAAGGGCAATTCCGGCCAGTTTGGATTCATATCCCATCTTGGGTGGACCCAGGGAAATGGATGAACGGGAAAACCGCGAGAAATGTTCATGCGTGCTGCGCAAAGTTGTTCAATTGCGCTGTTTTCGGTTAAACTCTGGCCCGTCGGGCACGTATTTGAACTGTTTTAAAGCTCCTAGCGTGCATTAAAACCCTTTTGAACGCTTTGGCCGTGGTGTGTGTATCCATACAAGTCGATCTAGTGGTTCACAGTTCCATTAGGTAGCATAGGTACGATAAAACAGGAGTTTTCAAAAGTGGCGCACCCACCTCTCTCAGCTTCCACCTTCCAACTACGTCCGCAAAATGGTTCGCCAAAGTGATACTTCATAGTAATCCATTTCATTTTTGTCCACCAAAGACGAACCACAGGAAACAAATTCACACGTTTCCATGCCTTGTGTTCTCGCAGATTGACTTCTCACTAGTGAACGCAGGTTTGTGACGTCACAGCATCACATGACTCCTGGAAGGAATGCACGTTCGCTCATCCAGTTATTATACAGAAGCGATAGGCACTGTCGTAATATTACTGTTTGATATTTTGAGATTGATCCTTCGTTGGGGTCTGGTGGTTCAATTGAAGAGTTTGGTGGCCATTATTATCTTTTTCGAACCAGAATATTTGTTACAGATAAAGAATTATTGCCACATGTCGCATATCACAGATTACAGTTTCGGGGGCGGGCTCATGTATTGTTTTGGGGGGGATCCAGTTTCGGGGTTGGCTAAAGGTGTCGAGATGGGTCACAGAGCGCCGAGTGTTTCACCCAGACAGAGAGGTTTCCCCACATGCTGTACCAGGATGTCTTGGAAGCCTTCTTTTATGTACCAAGAATCAATTGAAAAAAAAACCATCCTAGACCAAGTGGCCCTAATGGTCAACTGTCTAATGAGTGAGTATAGTATTTTCTATTTATATTGCAATTATTTATTTAATCGCCAAGGACTGCTATATATTCTAATCGGTATATTATTGTGATATGCGACATGTGGCAATAATTCTTTATCTGTAACAAATATTCTGGACCCTTCAATGAAATGGAAGCTTTGTCCTGTGTTACTGTAGCCTATGTCATGGGCCCTTGAACCACAGACTGTGGAGCCAGTCACCACCAGTGTTGGGCAAGTTACTCAAAAACTGTAATGCATTACTGAGTACATGTTACTGTCTTTTCAAATGAATCATTTACACTACAATATTACTATGTTTAAAATGTAAGGCATTACAATACTTTTGCACTACTTAAATGAACACTCCTGCCAATTCCAATAGGCCTAGTTGTTGTATTGCTCATGATACCTTTGACTTGTCAGTACCCGGTGATGCTGCATTTTTTGGCTCAGCCCTTTCCGAGATATGAGGGGGCAGAAAACAATACCTGAAAAAAATCGATGGAAAACTACAGATACAATTTTAGGGTGAAGAACAGCAAATCCTATCTGACATCTCACTGTTTTCACGTTTCTCACTTTTTTCTCTCTAACATTCTTCTTCTCTCTAAATAGGGATTAAAATTAACTTTTTCACAACTGTCCCGGAACCGTCCTGAAAATCATTGTATTTTATATGTATTGGTTACTGCAACTGTGTTATTGAAATATTGTAAATAGGCCCATCACTGAATGGAGGTGTACTGGTGCTTAGGCGCATACATTGCACAATGGCAATGTTGGGCATTAACCAACATCTATAGCAGTGATGCCGGTGCCGGGGTCAGGGGGCAGATTTTTCCAAGAGAGAAAAAATAAATGGCATTGGTACTACAGTAGCTTCACAATGAGGCATAGGGCTACAATCTCATGGTTAAGTAAATAATTTTACCCTTTGAAATCATATCATTGTTCTATCCATCGTAGTCTACATTTATTTAGAAATTAAACAAAATACATTGGAGCCAACAAAACTCATTTCCAATGAATTTGAATTACTTTGACAATAAGGCTTGCCCGTCAAAACGTGCCTGGTTAACCCTGGGACTGATTTTACTACGTCCAACAAAAGAATAACAGACTTCACGTTGCATGATGATGTTGTGAGAGTTAGGCCTAGATGACTACACAGCCTGATCTCATAAAAATCTGTGCTCCTGGACACTGATGTTAAGGACACGAAATCCGTTTCCTGGAGCACGGATTTTGCCAAAATTCCGTGCTCTGGACACGGAATTGTTTTCCGTGACGGGCACACGGACGTGCTTTCTGTATTCCCACAACACTGTGTTAACTCATGTTAATACATACCAAATGCTAAACAAAATAATGCTATAGCAATTTAAGTTGTGCCCTGACCAAAACATTCCCTAACCTTAACCTGTCACTGAAGTCATATTTTTGAGAAATACCTTTTCCAGTTGGTTATAATGAATGAAAGAAAATTAGCTGTGCCCAGACCAAAACAATCCCTAACCCTAACCTGTCAGTAAGAAATGTTTTTTTTTTTAGAAAAAATATTCGAAATTAGAAAAATCCTGAGAAAACACAAGACTGGAAACTGTGGAGAGACAGTGGGACTGTGGAGAGAGCACTTCTGTGTGTCCATCACGGAAAATAATTCTGTGCAGGAGCACAGAATTTTGGCAAATCTGTGCTCCTGGACACAGATTTTGTGTCCTTAACATCCGTGGAGATCATGTTGCAAATGATTAAAGGATACCAAGTGACCAGGTCAAATTCTCAACTTTATAGTTGTACATGATCATACAGCGTATCACTAGCCTGTCTAACAGGACTGTTCAATTGCAGGAGCTGCTCCTTAAGTCATCGCCGTGACCAGACACCAGCACGCATGGCAAGTTCAAAGAGGCCGCGTTTGAACATCTCTGCTGAGGGTGGAAGCAATGTCTACGCTCCAGTGGTGGAAAACAACACTGTGCATGGGAGCATCCATATCAATTATCATGGTGAGGAGATCTGCTCGTTTGTCAAGGGCAGGGGATGTAATTACTCAAGACTTAAATGTTTAGACTTCTGCTCTTTATTGACACTCAACAACAGCACCTGCAGTGACTATATCAAATGCTTTACCCTTGCTTAGCTCACAGCAGAAATAGAGTTTGACAAATAAGCTCCTAGCCTGGTGGTCCTTAAGTCATCATTGTGACCAGACACCAACACACATGGCAAACTCCTCAGGAGAGGGTGGAAAACAACACCGTGCAAGGGAACATGAATATCAATATTTATGGTGAGGATATCTCATTGCTTTCAAGGGGAGGTGGTGTAATTAATCAATACTTGCTTGTTTAGATTTGTTAGATCTGTTTTTTATTGACATTTCAGGGATTCCTGAGAGATGGGATAAAACATGTCTGGGAGATTTGCTTAAAATGTATTTAAAAATTAATTCACTTATTTAAAAAAATTAACTGTAAAATAGCTGGAATGAAAGAAGACTTGTGTACAATAAAATATGATTTCCTATTAGCATAGTTTTATTTTGTATTTTACACTTTGCAGTGTGTCACCAGTACCTTCTAAACCCCATGTCCGAACGCAGGTTTTAGAATTTGACAATACCATAATAATTAATTGAAATGAAATATAACAAACATCATAGCTACTGTCAAGTATTTTGAATAATCTTTCAAACTACATGTATGTACAATATTTTATAAACCTTTTTATATATTTGTTAAACTATTGAACAGTTTAGAGTGTTTTGGTCAACACCTTAAGATTTTCTTTTAAAATAAGAACAAATATAAAATATGCCATTAAGGTGGTCAGCTCACACTCTAAGTCGGGAGGGGGCTATAAGTTTCCTAAATTTAAGTTGGCTACAATTTAGTACCAAAAGATTAGGTTGATCTTTTTTTTTGCCGATGCCAACGGTTTTCTGACAGGTACCATATGTATGATCAAAAATCACTGATATAAGTCTCATCATTGTTCCCTCTTTATCACATACTACTTATTGTATACTGTAGTTATGCTATAGTTATGTTAGCATAAATTACTTACATGCTAAAGGCTACCTACTCTAATATCAGCTTAATTAATTATCATTATTTATGCAAATGTATGCTAATTTGATGACGTTGACACATATATAATCGCGGCGGGTGGGCTTCCACCTCAATTTATTTCATTCTTTTTATTTCTCATCGCTTAAGTGTATCATGAATGTCATGCCCTGCAAATTTGGTAATGCCTGTTGTCAAGGACTTACCGTTTCGTGCAACGTTATGAAAAACTGAAGCCACATTTCCATTAGCATCAGACACCTTTGTGAGCATTTAAGTGGTCTGAATCATATAATCATTAAAATGTAAGCATTACCTACATTTGATGGAAAATACATCATGGAGAAATTCTTGCCATTAAAATGAGATAATGTCATACTGACATCATAATGCCAAATGATGACACCAAGATGATGTTATTCATAGATTTCCATATTATGTAGATCATCTCCTCCAAGTTTGGTGGTCATACGGTATTCCGTTCATGAGTTATGAGGTCGGGGGGTTAAAAGTTTAATTCAAAACAAATACACTTTTTAAAAGGAGAAGCTTAAGGATGTAACAAAGCTACAAAATAAACTGGGAAGTTTATTTTTTAAGTAAATGGGCTCAAAAATCAGATCAGTTTGTCAACTCTGACAGTTTTTTTGACAACTCCGTAAGATTTTTCTCAGCACTTTCAGGTGTTTTTGTAATATTTTGGGGGAAAAGCTTATTATTTCATAATTTTCTTTTGTTTAGACAAAAAAGGGTCATTAGATTTATACCACCATGTATTTTAACCACTTCAGGTGTTTTCCTCATCTCTAGGTCTCTAGGTCGTCCTCAGACGAGCCTTCCATCGTTGCTTCCAATCATCCCGATTCTCCATGCATCTTTTCAATTCACTGGTACTATGGGTTCCTGCGTCCTTCTTTAGTGTGGGACGTCCTCTTGACTGGTACCCAGAGGCGATTCTAGGGTCGGGTGGGGCCTCAAGCGAAAATGCAAAAGACCAAACATTTGAACCAAAATCGCCACTACTGTGGTAAAGTGTGGGCTATCTTTCACTATATAGGGTAGTGGTGCGCGGGTGGGTGTTATTTTAACACCCGCCCCAACCCAACCCATTAAATATTTCAAACCGCCCCGCCCGGCCCGCGAGGGATTTCAAAGCAACCCGCCCGACCCGCAAAAAAATAAAATAATAAAAAATGAAATAAAAAACATGTCCTGTACAGATGGATAATTTTAAGCAAACCTAAACGAGAACGAGATGTTTGCACTTAACACAGGTTGCGTTAACAGACAAATGTCCGTCATTGATAAACCCTGGGACGCCGAAAATTTTCAGCTGCAAGTAAATTACATCCGGTCTCACATTTAGGCTGGTTTATCAGGCTACGCCATTGACGGATTTTTTGAAGGAAGACGGAAAATTCTGAAGCCTGTCCGTCATTTTGACGGACTAGCCAATATTGAGGGTGATAATATACACTGCATTCCACATTATTATGCAAATTACATTTTTTCGCCGTTTTCCCAAATAATCAATACAAATGACAGTCGTCATAATTTTCAAGTCATCAGCCATTAGAGTACAATTTAAACGTTTTTGAATGAATTTTCCAATGATAACGGTATTTTTTAAAATAATAAAAAACTTAAAATGCCCAAAATGCTCTGTTCCAATTAATTACACAAAACAGTTTTGTAGTGTTGTAATCCAAATTTCTTTCTTTTTTTCCCATCTACATCAAAACAGTTGGCATTTGGTACCTTCAATACATTTCAATGTTCAAAACTTCAAAGTCAATGGCAGGGCATTGCATGGGAGTTTTGGAAGCCCAGATATCCTTGATGCTTTGCTCTCAGCTGTTTTTGTTTGTTTGGTCGGGTGACCCACACTTCACTCTTCAATATATCCGTAGATTTCCATGCCACGTTTAGGTGCTTTGGAGATGATGACATTCTAACTCACAAGACATAACATCCCATTCATTTTCAATGGGGTTTTATGTCTGATGAGTTAAAATGTCGATACCACCAAAGCACCTAAACGTGGCATGGAAATCTACGGGTATATTGAAGAGTGAAGTGTGGGTCACCAGACCAAACAAACAAAAACAGCTGAGAACAAAGCATCAAGGATATCTGGGCTTCCATAACTCCCATGCAATGCCCTGTCATTGACTTCAATGTTAAATGCAGCATTCCAGTTACTAAGACAAAGAGTTTATCATCAAGTATTGAACATTGAAATGTAATTTAGAAGGTACCAAATTCCAACTGTTTTGATGTAAATGGGAAAAAAAGAAAGACATTTGTATTTGAACACTACAAAACTACTTTGCGTAATAATGTGGAACTGAGCATTTTAAGTTTTTTATTATTTTAAAAAATACCGTTATCATTGGCGGGTTCATTCAAAAACGTTTTAATTGTACTCTAATGGCTGATGACTTGAAAATTATGACGACTGTCATTTGTATTGATTATTTGGGGATACAGCGAAAAATGTCAGTTGCGTAATAATGTGGAATGCGGTGTATACAGTAAATCACAAGTTTAAGTATTCCCCCAGCCTATTGAGTAGAACAAATATGCATTTCAATTAGGCATGCAGTAGTTATCATCAGCGCAGAGAATTTCTGGCTTCTATTGTTCGCCTTTCTCCCTCTCTCCTTCTTGTCATGTATGCGCAACAGGTG
This sequence comes from Engraulis encrasicolus, assembly GCF_034702125.1. Classification (NCBI taxonomy): domain Eukaryota; kingdom Metazoa; phylum Chordata; class Actinopteri; order Clupeiformes; family Engraulidae; genus Engraulis; species Engraulis encrasicolus. The sequence continues at coordinate 152,344 of NW_026946258.1, read as the reverse complement.
GGCTGCCGGGCTGACTGCACCAGAGCGCGCGCCTCTGCACTTGCTCCAAATAATGAATTAAAATAAGATGTTGCCACCATAGGCCTACATACATGTGACTTTGATTAGTTTAAGAATCAGAGCTATTTGTAGACCTAGACCTACTACATTTACCGACTACATGATTTTATGCCAATGAGAAGTTGTCCCTCTATTGCCTTTCATAGCATTGGTTCATATCGCTATAGCCTCAGACGTCACTGACCTCCTCACTTGAAACACAAAAAAATATGCGAATAGCATGTTTGCTTGCCAGAACCTTCACTCAATCCAGACGGAGATCCAGTGGATATGTATGGCTTAAGACGGCCGCCCCCCTCACTCTGCCGAAATGAGCGTGCGCTCGCTTAAGCTTGGCAGTAACGCAAAGCACTGAAAATATCGCGCTCTTGCCAACATTGAAAGAAGGGATAAAACCTAACTGTGAGCTCTCCAAAACCTAATGACGTCCTCGTTACGTTCCTCACGACTGGAGTGTGACTGTAACCTTCATATAACGCTACATATGTCTCTATCCAAACCGTGCGCCTGTACAAGCCCTTGTGCCACCTGCATAAGACCCTTCCGAGACAACATTAAAGTGCGTAAATTCACGCAGCAGAATACTACGAAGTCATGTACTAATTTAAACTTTGCACGGAGTTGCGTCGTACCTTTTAGGAAAGATGACGATAAGAATTGCCCTGCAGCTTGACCAAAATATATTCCACATCTTGCTCTGTCGACTGGCTTTGGGTACAAACATTTGAATCACGTTTTTTTCATGTTTTCTATGATACGTGCCTCGGAGCCCACAGAGAAGTTTGCCGGTGCAATCAAATGCTTAACACTCAGAGGTCTGAGTGCCCTCCAGAGGGCAATTTGACATGTCTCCAAAAACAAATCTGTAACTCTGTGAGTTTTTGTCATTGAAACATATAAGTCACACCATTAGAAACCTCAGACCTTCCAGATTTCACATATATATATATATGAAATAAATTATATAGCTGGCCCAATTTAAAGAAAGTGAAAAGAAATCTTCGAATATTCTGTACTCTCTGCCTGTAGGAGCCACACCTATAGCTATTCACATGTAAAGTACCGGTGCTTGAGTGGCTATTCAGAGGTGACAACACGCCCCTTTCATCTAGGATAAACACAGCCATGCTGCTCACTTGGCCACAGGACAAAGAGAGTGACAGGGGGGGCGGGGGTGCTATCAGAGCACATGGAGAGTGACAGGGGGGGGGTGGGCCATTAGAGGTTTTTTCACACCTATCTCATTAGTATTCAAATGAGACAGGCAGTGGCATGACATAGTATTTCTTTTTCGCATTTTGTATGAAAACAACAAAAGATTTCCTTGCCTGGGGGCAAGATGCGCCTCTGCCGGCACCCGTGCACCAGTTTGCTGGCTGGCAGTTCTTGGTGCCTTTGGCAGTGTCCTGCAAGTCTCATTGTCCTTATAGCAATTTTCTCGTTCACCTTGGTATTCCCTCATACAAGGTTTCGTTGGTTACATGTGCACTATCGCTGATGTTAAGCACTGCACGCAGCATCCTGGTGTGGTTTCCTCATGGTTGCAAAATAAAATATAAAGTTTGTAATTTTCAGTAACCACTGAATGGCCCATGACCCACATTGTGCTTAATCAAATTTTGTTGATTGTACTATAGTCAAGCAGTCTACCTTTTTGTTATCTTTAAAAAGTTTTATCAAAGGACGATTAAGTCGTGGGTCTGCTCTGCCTCAAATATTGTGGTTGAAAATGTGCCTAGATTTAAGGGTATCATTTTATTCTGAAAAATGAAAAAAATCCATGTGCAAAGGACACATATGTTGACAGTGAAAAAATAATATGCATCAGTTATATATGTTTTGTTCCATTTAATATAAACCAATCAAGCAAATTCCCAAATAAAAAGTATAACAGGACATGTCAGGTTGAACACATTTTATTGAGCTTTTGAGACGTTTTCCTTCCCGACTGCTATGTGACGTTACGACTCAGCAGGCCTTGATATTGCTGAATAGATTGCACGCATCTAAAAATAATGTGACTGAATAGATTGCTAATAGATTGCTTTTCTGTCCTCCAGGTTCTCCCTCCACTCGGCCACAACCAGCACAGACGCCCGGTATGTTCTCATCACTCTTTACAGTATTTTCACTTTGTGTATTATGTGTACTACTGTATTATGTGTACTACTGTATTCTCTACACTATATACTAACAATGTATATTTTATGTCAAAACAGAAGATGATTTACACTAAATCTCCATTTGACAAGATGATCCTTTTGATCTAGAAAACATTAGGTCTAAAATGTGGATTTGAATTGTTTAATTGTATGTCAATGGCCTGAAAACAGCCTGTGATAGTGATTTATTTTTATATGCTGATGATTCAGCCCTGATTGTTTCCTATCATGAAATAGCTGAGATTGAGAGGATTCTCAGTCTAGAGCTCCAAAAAGTCAGCATTTGGCTATCTGAAAATAAGCTCTCTTTGCATTTAGGAAAAACGGAATGTGGATTATGAAAATCACCATTGTTGAATGTGAAATGGGTGATGTAGTAATTACAGCCAAAGAATCCGTAACATATTTAGGATGTATTCTTGATAACCTTCTTAACACATTGACTACCAAACCATTTTTAGGTGTTTTTTGTACAGTCACAGCACATTGTGTGATAGGGCCACCGAAACATGTTATGGTATATTATGCAAGTGCAAGTGTGAAACTAGTATGATACTCAGCATCTACCTAATGAGGTAGTGCCAGGTGTTTCATGTAACATCATTACTCAATCTCTGATTATGTTACTCAACGTAGTGGACAATAGTGAATATGCACTAAATACTAATACAAGTACTGTGAAGTGAACAAATTCAAATGTAGACTAACTGTATTTGAATCCGAATGATATCACAGAAAGACTTGCCAAAGTTGGGACATTTGATGCACACTTACTATGTACTGTATGTGTGCACTGTGCATTGCAACACAGTTATGTCGTCAGAAAATTACTTTCTTGGTCGGGCTATTGTGTCTAAACTGCAGATTTCTTTTAGTTACGTTGGTCCGTTCATCACGTTGGCAGGAAGTTCTTCTGTTGGTGGATTTACAGTGCAAATCATTTTATGAATCAAAAACAATTTTGTTTTTGTCAATCACATTTAGGTGGATGGTCTCCTACAGCAAGCAAACAAGCGCTCAAAAATAGGCTATCCAAGAAATTCCAGAATGTGAGTGTAGCCATCCCAAAGCAGGGACAACCCGTATATCTGGAGAAGATATTCACAGAGCTCTACATCACAGAAGGGGAACCTGTTGTGGTCAGTTCTGAACACGAGATCAGACAAATTGAGATGGCATCCAAGAAAAAGAAAACGCCAATCAAATACACTGAGATCTTCAAGCCTTTAGCTGGGCAAGGCAAACACATCAGAACAGTGATGACAAAGGGAGTAGCTGGAATTGGGAAAACAGTCTCTGTGCAGAAGTTCATTCTGGACTGGGCTGAAGGAAAAGCCAATCAGGACATTGACTTCCTGTTTCCTGTGCCTTTTCGAGAGATAAACCTGATGAAAAGAAAGGATTACAGTCTCGTGAACTTCATCCATAACTTTTTCAGTGAAACGTGTGACCTCATCTTCTCCACTGATGGCAAATACAAAATTGCTTTCATCTTTGACGGTCTGGATGAAAGCAGACAACCTCTGGATTTCCAGGAGAATGAATGCATCTACAGTGTATCAGAACCTGCTTCAGTTGATGCCCTTCTCACAAACCTCATCAATCGGAATCTGCTTCCCTCTGCGCAAATTTGGATCACCTCCCGACCAGCAGCAGCCAGTAAGATCCCTCCTAGGTATGTGCAAAAGGTGACAGAAGTGCGAGGTTTCGCTGACCCACAGAAGGAGGAGTATTTCAAGAAGAACATCAATGAACAGGAAATGGCCAGCAGAATCATCACACACCTGAAGAGATCCAGGACCCTCTACATCATGTGCCACATTCCAGTCTTCTGTTGGATGGCAGCCACTGTCCTGGTTTCTATCCTCACAGAAGGTTGTGAGATGTCAGCTTCCTTGACCTGGATGTACATACACTTCCTTATCATGCAAGCCAAATACATGAGTCAGAAGTACAAAGGCATCTGCAAACAGAAGACCATTCTGTCCCTGGGGCGACTGGCTTTCCAGCAGCTGGAGAAGGGTAATCTGATCTTCTATGAAGAGGACCTGAGAGAGTGTGGTATGGATGTTGACGAGGCTTCAGTATACTCAGGAGTGTGTACTCAGATCCTCAGGGAGGAGGCTGGGCTGTACCAGAAGAAGGTGTTCAGCTTTGTTCATCTCAGCATCCAGGAGTTCCTGGCAGCATTATATGTGTTTCTCTGCTTCAGAGAGAGAAACATGTCTGACCAACAGCAAACCTCTCAGCTCTCTGCTCTGTTCAGAGCTGCAACACTTCATGACCTACACAAGACTGCAGTGGATCTGGCCTTACAGAGTAGGAATGGACACCTGGACCTTTTCCTCCGCTTCCTTCTGGGCCTCTCACTGGAGTCCAATCAGAACCTCCTAAAAGATCTACTGCAAAAGACCAGCAGCCAACCACATAGCTCAGTGCAGACAGTCCAGTGTTTAAAAGAGAAGAGTAGAGGTGAGAGTCGTTCAGACAGAAGGATCAACCTGTTCTACTGCCTGAATGAGCTGAATCAGCATGCTGTAGTGGAGCGCTGGGAGGGAAGACAGCTGTGTGTAGAGATGCTCTTACCAGGAGAGTGGAAGACTGTGGAATTTATACTGAAGA
>NW_026946258.1:107500-135000 GCF_034702125.1 Engraulis encrasicolus | reverse complement strand
GGAAGGTGTGTTGACAGGCTGTATTACGGCTTGGTTTGGAAGCTGCACAAGACGTAGACAGAGGGACATAGAGTGGTGTACACCATCAGAGCTGACCTACCAAGCCTCATGGGTATACAAAGAGGGTGGGAGCCAGGGCCAAGAAAATAATGTAGGATGCCTCGCACCCCAACTCAAACATCTTGCTTAAGTCCTGAAGACGACTGCGTAACATCCATGCACGTACAGAAAGACTGAGGAGTTTTTACCCCCAGGCAGTAAGACTGCTGAACACTGATCTATTTAAATAATCCTTTTTGTTGTTTTAATTATTTCTTTGGATGCAGACTTGATGACCCCACCATCATGTTATTACAAATATGATGTGAGACAAATAAAATAACTTGAACTTGAAATGAAGTTGCTCAATAAATGTTACAATTCAAAATTCAAGTAATTTATTTAACATTTCTATATTAACCTCAGTTTGGGAACCACTGATGTACATTAACGGTATGACAATGTACAAGTGTAACATGCAATGTTTATTGAATTGTTCATTGACAGGTGAGCATTTCTTTGAATTGAGATGAAGGAAAAGTATTCTCTGGAAGAAGCTCATTCAGTTGCATTTTATGTAATAGACTTACACTGTATGTTATAATGCATGTACATGTAATAACATAAAATGTAGTTGTTTCAGTTAAACAGTTTGAGTGCAACAAAGATACGAAAGTCCTTTGGAAGTAGTACTTGAATAAACATTCAAAATAGGCAACATAGGTTTTCACAATTCGGACAAAAACTAACGTGATATGCAAAAATCAATGCCTTCATTGCCTAAAAACAACAACAAAAAATTCTCCCCTTTGAAGTGACCGATTTGAAGGTTAAACTCTACCATGAAAAGGTTAAACTCAACTTTTATCATGGCCATGTTTACATCTTAACTGTAAACTGTAATAATATGAAATGTAGTTGTTTCAGTTTAATAGTTTTTGAGTGCAACAAAGAAAGTCCTTTGGAAGTAGTACTTATGAAAACCTATGTTGCCTATGTTGAATGTTTACACAATTCGGACAAAAACTAACTCAAAGGAGCACAAGGTAGGATTAAAAGGTTTATTAATCACTGTCCCGAGTCAGCAGATACGTATTTGAGTCAATAGTAAGTGAACGATGCGTCTCGCGACCACTTTGATGGTCCGCTGTCAGAAAAAAAAACATTCTCCCTTTTGAAGTGCTTCTACCATGAAAAGGTTAAACTGTAGCTGTAAAATGTCTTTAATGTAGTCTTAAAGGACCACTTCTGACAATTTCAATATGCTGTTGTACTGCTCACGCTACCCTTGACTTGTCAGTACTTGTCAGTACGGTGATAATGCATTTTTCAGCTCAGCCCTTTCCGAGATCTGAGCTATTCGAATGGGGACAGATTTTGTTTACATTTTAAAAATTCTTAACATGGGCTTACTCCAAATATTTTCCCAAAAGGTATCACTGTTTGTTAGTTGTCTGTTATTAAGTTTTATTTAATAGTAATTAAGTTGTATTTACAAGTCCAGGGTAGTGTGAGCATTACCACTGCATATTGAAATTGGCTCAAGTTATCCTTTAAAGCTCTTCAAAATATGCAACTTAGGAACCGAACTTTATATTTCCTCTATTAAGTGTGTCTCAAAAGATTTTTGCAGTTCTGATATCAGACACGCAGCGATTCTTAAAGGGACAGTTTGGTCAATTTCAACATGCAGTTGTAATGCTCACACTACCCTGGACTTGTCAGTGCCTGAGATTTTTTTTCTTCTTCTTCAGCCGTTTCCAAGATCCTGGTCATTGTAATGGGGGCAGCTCTTTGTTTACATTTCAAAAAATATTTTTATTTATTCCCAAGACAACTAGCAAACAGCAGTACCTTTTGGGAAAATATTTAACATAGAACTTAACTGCCATCCAGTCACAGGCCTTGAGTGCTTCAGGTGAACCAAGACCATATAGGACTATTAAGGACGTCATTCACCTTTCTTGGGGACTGAGTCTTGATCACTGGACTCAGAGTCCCTGTGGACCCTCCTTTTTGCTGTGCCTGTGTCAAGACATACAGATGAACAAACATAATTTATTACGCTTTGAAAAGTTTATAGAGTTTTCAAGCCTCTGTTTAGTGTACAAGATTTTACATGGTCTAGCCCCAGCTTGTCTTTTGGAGTTTATATGCCATCACCCTGCTAGATCCATAAAATCTTCAAGAATTGCATGAGTTTATGACTGTAGTATTGCATGCGTGGAACATAGAACCCTTTTTTAGAAAAAAGATCCGATGTTCCCCGCTGCTTCCAAGTAGACTGCTGCCGCACGGCAAAGCGCATGTTGTTGTTGCCTCTGACAGGTTATGTTTAGGAATGGTTTTGGGAAGGGCACAATTTGAAAATTTGGACACATTTCGTGCGGGGAACATAGAACCCTTTTTTAGAAAAAGAGTCCAATGTCCGGGGAATATAGGACATGGGGAATATAGGACCCGGGGAATATAGGACCAGGGGAATATAGGACCCGGGGAACGTAGGTACGCTCCCAACGATTGAATGTACATTTTGCTTGAGCTTCAGATTTCATTGTCAGTTGTAGTAAGTGTTTGCACGATATTGGTTTGACTTACATTGTGCACATCAGCTGCTACTGAATCTGCTGCTTTGCTTAAAAGATCCCCGCCATCCTTGACCATCTGGAAAATACACCCAAATACATTAAATTCTAATCCTGCAATGTAATATTTGCATTCTGAGATTAACTACTCAAGTCCTTAAAAACAAAACACTTAACATCTATAAGCCATTACGTCCTAGATTGAACTACAAGATACAGATAGCAACACATAACTTATTCAAAAACTGCTTAGTGACAAGTAAACGATTGGGGGTCATCCCTATGTTCCCCAAGTTCTATGTTCCCTGCTACCGGGGAACTTAGGACCCTTAAAAAAAGGGTTCTATGTTCCCCGCTGCTTCCATGAAGACTGCTGACGCACGGCAAAGCACAGGTTGTTGTTGCCTGTGACAGGTTAAGTTTAGGGATAGTTTTGTACAGGGCACAAATTTACAACTCAGAAACATTGCTTTACTGACAGGTTATGTTTAGGGATAGTTTTGGGAAAACTCGGACACATTGCATGCGGGGAACATAGAACCCTTTTTTTAGAAAAAAAGATCCGATGTTCCCCGCTGCTTCCAAGTAGACTGCTGCCGCACAGCAAAGCGCAGGTTGTTGTTGCTTCTGACAGGTTATGTTTAGGAATGGTTTTGGGAAGGGCACAATTTGAAAATTCAGACACATTGCGTGCGGGGAACATAGAACCCTTTTTTAGAAAAAGAGCCCGATATCCGGGGAACATAGGACATGGGGAATATAGGACCCGGGGAACATGGGTACGCTCCCAACGATTGAATGTACATTTTGCTTGAGCTTCAGATTTCATTGTCAGTTGTAGTAAGTGTTTGCACGATATTGGTTTGACTTACATTGTGCACATCAGCTGCTACTGAATCTGCTGCTTTGCTTAAAAGATCCCCGCCATCCTTGACCATCTGGAAAATACACCCAAATACATTAAATTCTAATCCTGCAATGTAATATTTGCATTCTGAGATTAACTACTCAAGTCCTTAAAAACAAAACACTTAACATCTATAAGCCATTACTTCCTAGATTGAACTACAAGATACACATAGCAACACATAACTTATTCAAAAACTGCTTAGTGACAAGTAAACGATTGGGGGTCATCCCTATGTTCCCCAAGTCCTATGCTCCCTGCTACCGGGGAACTTAGAACCCTTTTTTAAAAAAGGGTCCTAAGTAGGGTCCTATGTTCCCCGCTGCTTCCATGAAGACTGCTGTCGCACGGCAAAGCGCAGGTTGTTGTTGCCTGTGACAGCTTAAGTTTACGGATAGTTTTGGTCAGGACACAAATTTACAACTCAGAAACATTGCTTTACTGACAGGTTATGTTTAGGGATAGTTTTGGGAAAACTCGGACACATTGCATGCAGGGAATATAGAACCCTTTTAAAAAAAAAAAGATACGATGTTCCCCGCTGCTTCCAAGTAGACTGCTTCCACACGGCAAAGCGCAGGTTGTTGTTGCCTCTGACAGGTTATGTTTAGGAATGGTTTTGGGAAGGGCACAATTAGAAAATTTGGACACATTGCGGGCGGGGAACATAGAACCCTTTTTTTAGAAAAAGAGCCAGATGTCCGGGAACATAGGACCCGGGGAACATAGGACATGGGGAATATAGGACCCGGGGAATATAGGACCCGGGGAACATAGGTACGCTCCCAACGATTGAATGTACATTTTGCTTGAGCTTCAGATTTCATTGTCAGTTGTAGTAAGTGTTTGCACGATATTGGTTTGACTTACATTGTGCACATCAGCTGCTACTGAATCTGCTGCTTTGCTTAAAAGATCCCCGCCATCCTTGACCATCTGGAAAATACACCCAAATACATTAAATTCTAATCCTGCAATGTAATATTTGCATTCTGAGATTAACTACTCAAGTCCTTAAAAACAAAACACTTAACATCTATAAGTCATTATTTCCTAGATTGAACTACAAGATACAGATAGTAACACATAACTTATTCAAAAACTGTTTAGTGACAAGTAAACGATTGGGAGTCATCCCTATGTTCCCTGCTACCGGGGAACTTAGGACCCTACTTAGGACCCTTTTTTAAAAAAGGGTTCTATGTTCCCCGCTGCTTCCATGAAGACTGCTGTTGCACGGCAAAGTGCAGGTTGTTGTTGCCTGTGACAGCTTAACCCCTTAAGACACGGCTTTATAAATTTGTTGTTACCAGTATGGTAATGACCAAGTCGTGGTGCATCACTAAAGGGCCTGTGTTGTGTTATAGTATTGTAGGACTATGGTAGTTACATTTCAATGACTATTACAGCGTGCCACAGGAGGTACGGCGCGCATTAAGGGGCTACGTTTAGGGATAGTTTTGGTCAGGACACAAATTTACAACTCAGAAACATAGCTTTACTGACAGGTTATGTTTAGGGATGGTTTTGGGAAGGGCACAATTTGAAAATTCAGACACATTGCGTGCGGGGAACATACAACCCTTTTTTAGAAAAAGGGTCCGATGTTCCCGGTCCTATACAAAGACCGGGGACTGGGAAACATAGGACCCGGGGAACATAGGTACGCTCCCAACGATTGAATGTATATTTTGCTTGAGCTTCAGATTTCATTGTCAGTTGTAGTAAGTGTTTGCACGATATTGGTTTGACTAGAGTCAAACTCGCTGGCTGCGTATACATCAAGAGGGCATGAGACTTCAACTTCATAAGACCATTTTGAGCGTCAAATAATTCAAACTAGCCCGCGGCTTGTAGCGAGAACGCGAGCATAGTCAAGTCCATTCACACCTAGCCGGGTGGTACGGCGCTTAATAGTGTCCGTGTGAAACAGGTGACATCAGCTGACATGACCCAGTGACGTAAGCCAACGTACATAAACAAAAACATTCTTGGACATAAAGACAAGTGTAATATAAAGACATGAAATGACAAACAGAAAAATAACAAAAGGAAATAAGTACAACAGTTACACTTACATTGTGCACATCAGCTGCTACTGAATCGGCTGCTTTGTTTAAAAGATCCCCGACATCCATGGCCATCTGGAAAATACACCCAAATACATTATATTCTAATTCCGCAATGTAATATTTGCATTATGAGATTAACTACACAAGTCCTTAAAAACAAAACACTTAAAAGGTGGGGTTGCAGGTATGACATCACGTTGGGGGAACTCCCCCTGGATTTTAAGGTTCTACATAGACTCCTATGAGCCTGCGAAACCCCCAACGTGATGTCATAATAGTGCATATTCTTAAAGTGGTTAACCTGCAACCCCACCTTTAACATCTATAATCCATTACATCCTAGATTGAACTAGAAGATACAGAGAGCAACACATAACTTATTCAAAAACTGCTTAGTGACAAGTAAACGATTGGGGGTCATCCCTATGTTCCCCAGATCCTATGTTCCCTGCTACCGGGGAACTTAGAACCCTTTTTAAAAAAAGGGTTCTATGTTCCCCGCTGTTTCCATGAAGACTGCTGCCGCACGGCAAAGCACAGGTTGTTGTTGCCTGTGACAGCTTAAGTTTAGGGATAGTTTTGGACAGGGCACAAATTTACAACTCAGAAACATTGCTTTACTGACAGGTTATGTTTAGGGATGCTTTTGGGAAAACTCGGACACATTGCATGCGGGGAACATAGAACCCTTTTTTAGAAAAAAAGATCCAATGTTCCCCGCTGCTTCCGAGTAGACTGCTGCCGCACGGCAAAGCGCAGGTTGTTGTTGCCTCTGACAGGTTATGTTTAGGAATGGTTTTGGGAAGGGCACAATTTGAAAATTCGGACACATTGCGTGCGGGGAACATACAACCCTTTTTTAGAAAAAGAGTCCGATGTCCGGGGAACATAGATTTAATGTACATTTTGCTTGAGCTTCAGATTTCATTGTCAGTTGTAGTAAGTGTTTGCACAATATTGGTTTCACTTACATTGTGCACATCAGCTGCTACGGCATCTGCTGCTTTGCTTAAAAAATCTCCACCATCCTTGGCCATCTGGAAAATAGACCCAAATACATTAAATTCTAATCCTGAAATGTAATATTTGCATTCTGAGATTAACTACTCAAGTCCTTAAAAACAAAACACTTAACATCTATAAGTCATTACTTCCTAGATTGAACTACAAGATACACATAGCAACACATAACTTATTCAAAAACTGTTTAGTGACAAGTAAACGATTGGGGGTCATCCCTATGTTCCCTGCTACCGGGGAACTTAGGACCCTACTTAGGACCCTTTTTAAAAAAAGGGTTCTATGTTCCCCGCTGCTTCCATGAAGACTGCTGTCGCACGGCAAAGCGCAGGTTGTTGTTGCCTGTGACAGCTTAAGTTTAGGGATAGTTTTGGTCAGGACACAAATTTACAACTCAGAAACATTGCTTTACTGACAGGTTATGTTTAGGGATGGTTTTGGGAAGGGCACAATTTGAAAATTCAGACACATTGCGTGCGGGGAACATACAACCCTTTTTAGAAAAAGGGTCCAACGTTCCCCGGTCCTATACAAAGACCGGGTATCGGGAAACATAGGACCCGGGGAACATATGTACGCTCCCAACGATTGAATGTACATTTTGCTTGAGCTTCAGATTTCATTGTCAGTTGTAGTAAGTGTTTGCACAATATTGGTTTGACTTACATTGTGCACATCACCTGCTACTGAATCTGCTGCTTTGCTTAAAAGATCCCCGCCATCCTTGGCCATCTGGAAAATACACCCAAATACATTAAATTCTAATCCTGAAATGTAATATTTGCATTCTGAGATTAACTACTCAAGTACTTAAAAACAAAACACTTAACATCTATAAGCCATTATTTCCTAGATTGAACTACAAGATACAGATAGTAACACATAACTTATTCAAAAACTGCTTAGTGACAAGTAAACGATTGAATGTATATTTTGCTTGAGCTTCAGATGTCATTGTCAGTTGTAGTAAGTGTTTGCACGATATTGATTTGACTTGCTATGTATAGGCTACATTGTATTTATACCAATAACAGTGTTGCAACTGACGGTGTAGTATACTATACCATGTTATTATACTTGACTTCACACTTTGCATGATGCTGGCGCAAAACTGTAAGGCGTTTTGAAAACCTCTCCAGGTCGGCACTGCGCAATGAAAAGAAAGGATGAGGGCATGTCCACTTCATTTCATAATGTCATAAGTTCACTTTAGTATTGTGGTTCAATTACTTCAACTATTGCATCAATATGACGAACAAGAGAAAATGATTAAAATGACTAACCTTGTCATTTGAGCTGACCAATATTTCTGTCAAATGAACAATATGGAAACAATAGTGAATCACAAATCCTTTAAATAAGGCCTCAAGAGAGAATGCTCACCATCAATGTTATATTATTCACATTTCTTTAAGCACACATTTATTAATTGCAATCCCAACATTTCACAACATAAGTTAGGCCTCTTGTCAAACATTATTTGAGAATATCAAGCTTACCTTCTTCATTTCAGATGTACCCAATGCCTGGAGAAATACAAATAAAAAAAAATTAACATTGACATCACTGGCACAAGTGATTACCTTATCTGATCTTATCACAGTCCAGTTCTGCTGGATTGTAATGCAGCTACCAGTAGCTTGCTAAGTCTACTGAGAATATAGTATTATGTAATAATATACTGGTATGAATTTCCATTCCAACCCTGTCATCCTTCAAATGAGAACTATCCAAGCAATTAAGACTGTAACTGCTACAGCAATTCCTAAATTCTAGTACATTATTAACACTAAATCACTTCACTGGAATAATATGTCAGTCAGTCACAATGTGTGATTAACCTGCTACCACTTTTGCTATCCATGCCAACATGTGATCTACCACAATTTTTAGTACTTCTTTACCACTGCAAATATGATCATCCAAGGACAAAATAAAGCATCTTTGCTATCTTAAAGGGCAGTAAATTGCACTTGTTTGTACTTCTATGAGCTAATGACACTACAAACTATGGCAAAGAGACACTTATTTAAGTCATGTAGTACTATTCAACAGCCCGCTAGCATGTATTAGCATGCTAGCATGTTAGCTATCCACCTTAATTGCATTAGGCATGTTACCTAGCATGTTAGCCCGCTAGCATGTTAGCTATCCTATTATCTGCAAGTCCCAAAACATAGAAACAACTGGAGCCTCTTTGCCCATAACATGCAATCTAGTTAGAGTAGAAGTAAAACTTCAAATGCCTCTACCACTACAAACACAATTTGAAGGCATAGAATAAACATCCTAGCAATCAATTGTGATAAATGACATTGTGTTTAAGTCCATAGCACTGTCCATTACAGTCAAGAGATACAGTTACATTACTGAATGTAACTACACAAAGACATACTAGAACTAAAGCCACTAATTAGTTTGTTCTAAATAAGTTTCTTAAACGAATTCTAATTTAAGCATTTAGAAAAGAAATGTAAACTTACATTTTAGGAACTCCAACCCAAATGCAAAGCGCTGCCATCCACGTGCATCTACTTCCCAAAATGGTGTTCTTACAGAGGAGGTATCAATGTCAAAGTTATATGCAACCGATGAAGTGGGGGGGGCAAAACGTGGTCAATGTGGGGACACAAAAGTGAGAATAGTGTGTGAGAGTAGCGTTTTGTACCTCACCTCAATCAAGGAACATGGATGCATTCAAGTGGGGGAAGGGTGAAATGTAGTCAATGTGGGGACATACCGGAAGTTGCATGCATTCAAGTGTGTGTGGGGAATGGGGGGGTGATAGTCAATGTGGGGACATACAAAAAGTGAGAATCGTGTTTTCTACTGCACCTAGGCTATAGCCTACAAGGTGTGTTGCAAGTCCATATGTGAAGTAGACAGAAATATTTAATGATTAAGCCAAGTGTACAGATTCAAGTTTGTCATGCATCCCCTCCCTGTGGAAGTTAACTCTCAACTTGAATGAAATACAACAGACAAGGGTGGATTACTGCATAGGCCTACCAGGCCCAGGTCCAAGGGGCTCAGGAGCTTTGCTAATCACTTTAAATGCATTATGTCCCCTGAAACGCTGGTTGCATTAGGCAAATTGGGCCCCTTCATCACATCCTGTAGGCTTTGTTAATCATCCCTGTTGTATAAAATACCCCCCTTAATAAAATAATATTGTATGGCATAGGCCTATAGGGCCCGCTAATGCGATACTAAATATGTTCATTCTTTTTTCAGTATTACTACAAAAATGTAATATTATCAATACAAAAACCTTGCACTTACTGAGAATAAATTTAGCTTTATAATTTAGGGCCTACTTTCATTAATTATGTTAAAATTGAGGTTTTTAACAAAGTGACTAATATCTACTTCAGTGTAATATGTTAATCCTTACTTGTGTTAATTATTAACAGTGGTGGACAAAGTAAAAGTAAAAGTATGTGGTGTAATTACAACAGTAGCACATGATATTACATAGCTGTTACACCGTTTACCCCATTGTACCTACCTATTGAGATAGACTGTTATTACTGAAAAGCAATAAAAACTTAAAAAGGACCCACCACAAACTCAATCCAAGCTGTGCAGAATCAGCTTATCGTAAGACAAGTACATTGGTCTACTTTTTACCCAGATAAAAGTTGCCTGTATTGAAAAAATTCTTCCTTTTTTTACTTTTACTTTTACTTTGTCCACCACTGATTAATCACTGATGAATAATCTTATTAAATGTTGGTTTTAAGTTGATAGCCCATATTTCATAGTCTCCTTTCAAATATCTTTCCTACTATTTTCATTCAACATTTCCCTTCCTGGTTAATTCAATTGTCATTACATGTAGGTGGAGTCTTGACTGCAGCCTCGGTTTCCCTCCAAAATGTTTTCCTCCTTCATTTGCATACCAGTGGAGTGGGGGGAGGGAGCTTCGTTTCCCTCCAAAAAGTTTACACACTTGCAATACCAGCACTGACCAAAGGGGTCTCACCACTAAACATATGCCTGCAGCTTACACACACAACCTGTCAAAATGGTAACTTACGGGGTCATGGGAAATTTCAGAGATTTTAATGCTAGGCATGTTAGCATGGCATTTGCTATCATTTCCAGCAGTTTTACTTGTGGGGACTATGGTTTTTGGTCCCCACACCTTCACGAGTCCCCAGTTGATTGGTGTGTAAACAATTTCAAGTCCCCACATGGTGATATATGGCAACACACACACACACACACACACACACACACACACACACACACACACACACACACACACAATCACACACACACACACCAGGGCTTGACATTAACTTTTAACCCACTGGCCACTGTGGCTAGTGGTTTGCCCGAGTCACTAGCCATTCAGGTATTCCACCAGCCACCGATTTTATATCGTTTTTTTTTCTTTTCTTTATCATGATAGCATACGTCTAACCTCAGAAGATGAGGTGTGAATAAACTTACTATATCACCTTAACAATTTCACTGTATTACCTTATCAAATTGACCTGAAAGAACACACACAGGAAACAGAGGTAATATTTAAGATCTGCGAGCGACGATGGGTTATCTGCCCTTACAGATGGTACATTGAAATGGCAGCCCACTCCACCCGAGACGTAGCCAAGCTTTTATTTGGTCCTACCAAGTAAAAACTAACGTCATCTTTCAAAGTTATCAATCTTCATGTCAACCTGGAAACATCTGGCTATCTGCCAGGACAATTGTAGGAAGAGTCCCCCTGACTTGGAAAGCAGGAAGGGCCAGCATCGCAGGGCCAGGAAACCCACACACGCAGAGACAGACAGAAATACAGAGAGGAAAAGCAGACAAGACAGAAAACAACTTAAGTAATAGCGACCTATATGTATGAATTAAAATGGATACATTTTCATAAAATGTTTAAATGCAGTGAAGTTATTCACATGAGGTGCTAAAGCAAGATGAGTGTATAGCTTTCTACATGGAAGTACTGTATATCAAGCAAATAGAAACTGAGTTACTGAGATTTTTCTTGAACTTAAATGCAAACAATTGATACAATACGGGCAAACAATAGAATATAGGCTATGATGTGATGTCATACCAAGGAATAAGCTGCCAGCCAAATTGAAAGTATTATTAGCCACAGCCAAGATTTACCAGCATTTGGCCGGTTGGCTAGTGCCAGTGTCAAGCCCTGACACACACACACACACACACACACACACACACACACACACACACACACACACACACACACACACACACACAGACACAGGCTATATATACTGTATATGATTTCTAAATAACCTCATGACAGGGCAGGTAATGCCAAATAACAATTAGATAAACAATAGCAAACTAGAATGGGCACTCGGTAGAGCGCAAACCTTCGCCTACGCCACTTTTTTTTTCTGGCCATCTTCAGAGTGTAGGGCGTAACATTCTCCAAATTTTGGTGTTAGTTTCATTTAAATTGGACCGGAATATCGTAATATTACATATTTGGCCCAGTCTTGACCTCTTATTCAATTCCGCATGCACACGTTGTTCTGGCATATAGTGCTTGGCAAAGAAAAATGTTTTTGACCTTTTCGTGACCTTGACCTTTGACCCAATCACTCCCAAAAAGTAATCGATTTTTCCTTGGGTCATGACCAATCATCCCAGTAAATTTCATAAAAATCGGCTGAATTTACGTTTTTGACCTTTTCATGACCTTTGGCCTTTGACCCAATCACTCCCAAAAAGTAATCGATTGTTCCTTGGGTGATGACCAATCATCCCAGTAAATTTCATATAAATCGGCTCAATGTACGTTTTTGACCTTTTCGTGACCTTGACCTTTGACCTTTGACCCAATCACTCCCAAAAACTAATCGATTGTTCCTTGGGTCATGACCAATCATCCCACCAAATTTCATAAAAATCGGCTCAATGTACGTTTTTGACCTTTTCGTGACCTTGACCTTGACCTTTGACCCAATCACTCCCAAAAAGTAATCGATTGTTCCTTGGGTCATGACCAATCATCCCACTAAATTTCATAAAAATTGCCTCAGTTCTGTCTGAGTTATACGAAGTACAAACAAACATTTTGACCTTGACCTTTGACCTTTGACCCAATCACTCCCAAAAACTAATTGATTGTTCCTTGGGTCATGACCAATCATCCCACCAAATTTCATAAAAATCGGCTCAGTTCTGACTGAGTTATACGAAGTACAAACAAACAAACAAACATATTAACAAACTAGAATGGGCACTCGGTAGAGCGCAAACCTTCGCCTACGCCACTTATTTTTTTCTGGCCATCTTCAGAGTGTGGGGCGTAACATTCTCCAAATTTTGGTGTTAGTTTCATTTAAATCGGACCGGAATATCGTAATATTACATATTTGGCCCAGTCTTGACCTCTTATTCAATTCCGCATGCACACGTTGTTCTGGCATATAGTGCTTGGCAAAAAAAACGTTTTTGACCTTTTCGTGACCTTGACCTTGACCTTTGACGCAATCACTCCCATAAAGTAATCGATTGTTCCTTGGGTCATGACCAATCATCCCAGTAAATTTCATAAAAATCGGCTGAATTTACGTTTTTGACCTTTTCGTGACCTTTGACCTTTGACCCAATCACTCCCAAAAAGTAATCGATTGTTCCTTGGGTCATGACCAATCATCCCAGTAAATTTCATAAAAATCGGCTCAATGTACGTTTTTGACCTTTTCGTGACCTTGACCTTTGACCTTTGACCCAATCACTCCCAAAAAGTAATCGATTGTTCCTTGGGTCATGACCAATTATCCCACCAAATTTCATAAAAATCGGCTCAGTTCTGTCTGAGTTATACGAAGTACAAACAAACATTTTGACCTTGACCTTTGACCTTTGACCCAATCACTCCCAAAAAGTAATCGATTGTTCCTTGGGTCATGACCAATCATCCCACCAAATTTCATAAAAATCGTCTCAGTTCTGTCTGAGTTATACGAAGTACAAACAAACAAACAAACAAACATATTAACAAATAAATAAATAAATAAATAAATAAATACACAGCGGTCAAAACATAACCTTCGCCGACTTTGTCTTGGCGAAGGTAATAAATAAATAAATAAATAAGTAAATAAATAAATAAATAAATAAATACATAGCGGTCAAAACATAACCTTTGCCGACTTTGTCTTGGCGAAGGTAATAACAAATATATAAATCAGAGCAAATAACAAATACATAAATAATGCCAAATAACAAATAGATAAACAATAGGCCTTGCCAATAACAAATAAATAAACAATAGCCAAATAACAACTAGATAAACAATAACCAATAACAAATAATTAAATAATGCCAAATAACAAATAGATAAACAATAGCCAATAACACACACAGCTGTCTGTTTAGAGCCAGAGAGGAGGAGCCTACTGCCTACTGTACAACACTAACACTCACTTCACACACACACAGCAGCAGCCACAGCCACTTCAACACACACACACACACACACACACACACACACACACACACACACACACACACACACACACACACACACACACACACACACACACACACACACACACACACACACACACACACACAGATACTGTCTACTGTTCCTTTAAGGGTGTGCTGTACACCTGGCCATGTACTTTATTACTTTATTGCAGGAGTTCAAAGGTCACTCTGATACAAGCAGCAGCCAAATCAGACTGAGTGTGTTTTCCGCATCAGACGAAGTGCGTTCTCCAACGATATCAAGGTAGGATGATGTGTTTTATTCTCTTTTTATTTCCATTTAACAGATGTGGATTTATTCATGAGGGTGCATGTAGTACTTCTTAGCTGTGTGATGTTTGCTATACATTCAGAATAGTTGCCAAACAAAATATGGTTGGAGGATTACCTGTCTTTAGACGGTGAAGTCTGATTCCTGATCTCCCGTATGCAGTGTAAATGAAGTAATTCAAAATGACAACCCAAATCAACAATAATGCCCTGCTGAAACAAATCTACAATATATTTAGGCCTACATGTATTTTAATGTATTACCAATGTATTAGTGTGTGTGTGTGTGTGTCTGGGTTTGAGTGCTGGCTGGGCAACTCTACTCTCCTACGCTACAAACTTGTTGTTTACTGTGAAACAAAATGGCGTCCTGTGGCCTTATCTCCTGTCCCTCTCACGTCGTGTAGTGTTTTCTTACCTGTTAACTGAGTGTAGAGTTGGTCGCTCTCTTATTGTAAGAATTTACTTCCATTGAGGAAATTGAGCTTTGTTTGATGCGATGAGGTTAGTTATTATGTCTGTTACTGTATATAGTGAGTAGAATCTGTTTATATCTGCTATTATGTGGTCATGTCTATTATTATGTCTGTTAGGCCTACTGTATATAGTGTGTTGGGTTGAAGAGAATGTGTTTATATCTGTTATTGTGGGGTAATGTATATTATTATGCCTGTTAGGCCTACTGTATATAGTGTGTTGGGTTGAAGAGAATCTGTTTATATCTGTTATTGTGGGGTAATATCTATTATTGTGCCTGTTATGTATATAGTGTGTTGGGTTGAAGAGAATCTGTTTATGTCTGCTCTTATGTGGTTATGTGTATTGATATGTAGCGTGCTGTCTGGTCGATATGACACTGCTTGTGTCTGCTACATATCATGGTGTCTATTGTTACTGTAATGAGGTTTTGGGATGTAGAGAATGTAGAGAAATGTCTGTTATGATCTGGAGATATATACCATCAGTCACGATGAACAAGGATGGCCTGCAGGGTTTGACCTTGGGGAGATTCGGGGGATCCAAGACCCCCTGAAACAGACGAGAGCATGAAGAAAAACATGATTTGGGAAATGTTGGGGGTCTCTAAACTATTGGCAAAATTATGTTTATTGACAAATAAATCATGTGGCAATGGATATTTGCATATCTAACATGTTATGTTTAGGATACATCAAACATAAAATTAAAACAATATGACGACGAACAGCAACTGCGAGTCACCTTGCACAGCCTACAGTTGCTGTAGGTGCAGTTTCTTCATTTCTTATTGTATGACCAGTTCTTACAAGTCCATGATGCGAGACTCTAAAAGTAAAGTTCAAACGGTTTACGTAGGAAAATTGTCACACTACAGAAATAAAAAAGGATAAAAATCAAACTTAAAACTTCCTCATATTTGTCACGCCTCGTGGTCTCCATGTCATCTCGACATGGCGTGGTCTCGTTGCTTCGATTTGTCTTGTCTCTGCTGCGCTCTGACCTTCCTCGTCATGCAAAACAGTTTTAATACAGCAAAAAGTGACGACATGCATATCTTAATAATTAAACCTAGGAAAATACCATTACTAAATAAGCAGCAGTAAAAATGTTTGTAAATATTAAACTTTAACAGTATGCAGTACAATAATTAAATTACTATTCACTTTTCACTTTTCACTAAAATTATTTCTAATATGGCTCTAACAGTTGCTACTTTGCAGCGGTTGCGCGTGACCAGGCACGGTCCTTGGATTGAGGCGTTGCTAGGCAACCGCCTTAGGTCCCCAGATTAAGCTCCAGCTGTAGGGGCCCCCTCTGGCCTCCTCTGGCCTCCTCTGCAAAATTCACATAGGCCTATAGCTGGTAATTGGGGCACTTCGGACAGTAATTCACAGATTAATGGTGATTTTAATAAGTAATGATTTTTGTATGTTTAAATTGGAAACAAGAACATCACAATACATTACAAAAAAATCCAAATTCTGTGCACACCCTCTCTTTCGCGTTAAAATGGAGTATTCCATCCATGCGTGCCATGTGCGCTAGGCGAGTTCCTAAACATTCTCACGACGTCTTCAGATGTGGAGGACAACTGCCAAACGCCACACTCAACAAACTTTTCATGGTCTGTACATCAAGCGGAGCACAAAAAATAGGAAGACACGAGACATTTGCAGAATTTGCTATGTTCAGTGTTGTTAGACTACACACAGCGTTATGACGCACCACTTAAAAGAAACAACACTCATAGAAGGAAACAACAGCCCTAACACTGGCAACCTCCTGATTTTTTTTTTTGGACAATGCTGTGAGAAGTGCAGGCAAGAAGGCAACTCGCGCATTGAGCGTGGAGTAGGTTACTTCGATACTTCGATTAGATTTCACAGACACGCCAGCGCTGGAAGAGTGAAGGCTGTGTTCCCACCGGGAGAATTTTCCCCTTAGCGGCCCTTTTTACCCCCCCAAACCACCACCCAAAAAAAAAAACTACGTGAACAACATGGTTCCCTAACCAAAAAGACAAAAACCACGAAATCTGCAGTCGTAGGTCTACTACATGTGGACATTAGTGTTGTCAAAATATCAACCTGAAGTGGAGAATTGTAGCCTACACTTGATGAAATACACAGCCATCATCACAGTCCAAAGCATTCACCATAGAACATTGCAGGTTAGGCTACATCACGCCAGGGGCGCCTGCAGACTTCACCAGTAAGGTACGCACCAACCCCCCCCCAAAAAAAAAAACACCGGAGAAATGACAGCGGACGATGACACCGGAGGAGAAAAAAAAACATAGGATTGGAGTATAGTCAGTATGTCTGTGGTGGTTTTCTTTATCAGTCGTCAATTTGTCTTATTGCTTTAGGCTAGGAAACAAGGCAACTTGTTGACGTTGACAATGTGTTTAACCTTTTGGCTATATTTGCGTTTCACTTCTTTGGGTGCAGCCATGCATACGCTTACTATTACTATTTTTTTTTAAACTGCGACATTGAACTGCAGTGACTTCCCCGACTATGTTACTACGAAGGCCTGCATGCATGCACTTGTGTTCTCTCTTGTGCATGGGGATGAAACAAGTAGGCTATGGCAGACGCCATATCATTAGATACAACTTTTCAAGCGTTATACTTTTCGACTCGGGTAGAAAGTTGGCGCAGAGGTGTCTGCTGCAGCATGATGAATGAAGTTCACGTCACAATGGCTGAGCTGGGACCACAAAAAGCCCGGGCACGTTGTGCAAGAAAAGGCAGAAAGCGACTACATCAGCCTGTTAACCCACCGGGGAGTGCACTGAATGTTAGTCCAGGCTGATAACAAATGCGCAATAGAGACAGAGCACAAGAGAACCACCGACGCACTCGAACACAAATCGCAGAATGCTGTTCATGTCAGCAAACAGGAAAACGTGCGCAATAAGCATTAGAAAACACCCAAACTGCATGTCATCAAAACATGCAGAATTGCTTTAGAACTAATGCTTTCCCGAACATAATGTATTTGCGTAGCACACATAGCTAACCAGCTGTCAGTGCTGCCGTCCGAAGCTAGTAGGCTACAAAGCAAAGTTCCATACCTCTCATAAAACCGTCTCTTTAGAAAGCCACAATACACAGAACGGTAACCAAAATACTTTAGGAAATATGACACCAAAAGCAAAGTACCCTATAATATTTGCCGCGGCGGGCTCAGTGATGAATGAAACAGCTTAGCCTACCTGTACTGCTACCATCCAATGCCTTCTTCCTAGCCCACATGACAACTGGATTTTGGCTACGATTGAAACTTGTCACTTTCAAGACATTAACTTCGGTTATTTGATTTTTCTGCCATCAGCGACGCCACGACATAGGCTATGTGTTATTCCAAGTGGGAAATGGAGAGCTGTCTTTGCTAACTAGAACTACTAGACTTAAATTTGTGGGCTATGTCTGACTGGAGGTAGCCCTAATACAGGTCTGGAGGTAGCCGCTGAAGTTAGAATTCCGCTGATGGAACTAGAACTTGTTACTGTATCTTTTTTTCAGGAGCGCGCAAGTTTTACGCACAGAAGCAAAAAGCAGGCTATCTGCCTTTGTAAATTAATGGTGCCCAACCATAGTCTCTGCTCTTTAATTTGCTTCATGCTGCTTCTTCTCATATAATAGGTTGCATTGTCACAACATTCTAAGACACAATAGGCGTAATATTTATTTATTTATTTTTTTTAAAAACTTCCTCCACTGGTGAAGGTACCCACAGTGCGTACGGCCGTACGGCTCCAGGCGTCCTTGCATCACGCTACTGTTCCATGAAAATGTGCACTCCACTGTCATTTTGGCAGTTTGTAGGCCTATTGAAATATCGTTTAAGGAAGACAGGATGAGCACGGGCACAAAGTTTTGAGTGTGGGGATTTTTAGAAGACTGTCTACATTGTGCAATAAACCCACCATGCAGCAACTAAGCCAAACCTAGACTACTTCAAAGCACAACCATAAGTCAACAAAATTAATAACCAAACGGTGTAGGCCTACCTTAAAACGCTGTCTTCGTCACAGCAAATGTCTTGCAATGCTATGTTGCAATGTTTCTTGCAATTACATTTTAATCCACAGTTTAGGCTACACCCAGCACTGCTCACATCAGAATCTTGTGTGGTAATTATTTTGTTCCATTTCTTCAGACATTACATAGGCTACATCCTAAATGTGCCACATGTAAATATATGTATGATAATAACATTATTTCGACTGTAAGGAGATATACCGCTAGTTCTAACAAACCAATGCCATCAAAACATGTACAACGTGTTTTCCTGCTTAGCTGCAGTTCACTTCCTTACCACTTGGTGGAGTCTGTTCGTAACCCAAGTCAATAACCACAGAACAAGTGAATCTGGAGTGGCAGACTGTAAACTGTAACAGTCATGTGGAAATCGGAAAATAAATCACAACTTACTAATATTTCCATCCCTTGGTAACCAATCTAAATATCACAGGTTCTTGAAATACTGAAAACGAAACTATGTTACTAAGATCTAGTAAACTTCCGCGATCTACGGTGTATGAACATTATCAGTAGAGAAGGGGTGTGGCCAATTTACTGTTTGACACCGTCACTGAGGTATTGCGGTCGGGTAGACGGTATATATACTGGTGAGTCACTTTCTTGGAAATGCCAAGAAGTGACTCGTAGTTAGTAAGCCTTCCCCAAGTCGTTCTCATCACATTGGGGCCAGCTGACAACATCATGCGGCCGCAAGAATACATTATGCGGCCGTGGCCCACCGGGACAAGTCCCCGATCTCCCAATGGCCACTCCGCGCCTGGCTGAATCTCATTACACCCCTTAGCCCTACGCCTTTCTCCTTCCCCTACGTTGCGCGTGTCCAAGTGTAGGGGTAGTGGTGTCTCAATAAATGTTAAGACAGAGGGTTAGAGGCACGGCGAAGGACTTTCCTCCCCTCCAAACTGAGATTTTCCGACACCACACTCCAGACGGAGGGCTACGACAGATTTCCCCGCACACCGGTGCCGATGTCCGCGGACATTCGTGGATGTCAGCAAGCGATTAGAGGCGAGTTCTATTTTGTCAGAACATCCCATCGTACTAAGTTTAACATTGTACTCATGTGTAATGGCCATTTTCTCCATGACATGCACATGAAAAACATGGCTATTAACATCAACACAATGCATGGACGTCATGAAGGTTTTGCAAGGGTTGCGTGACACTGTTGTCCTTTTAAAATTGTTGTGCGAGTAATTACAAGCAAAATCGTTAGTTTAACCGTAAAGAGGTTTTTGAATGCTATGGGAGTCATTCCATGATTGTTGAAGGAGTGTCTCAATTCATAGGGGTTGCGTGTCAATCCCTACGCGTTACAGACCCATTTGAACGGACGAGGGGCAAGGGGAAGGCGTAGAGCAGGCTTTCTCAAAGTGGGGCGTAAGCCCCCCTGGGAGGGGCGCGGAGGCATGGCAGGGGGGGCGTGTCACATCTGATTTTGGGTTCCCCCCCCCCAAGGAAATTATTTCCTGTCTCGCTATTAAGTCAATAAGTTAAAAACCCTCACTAACATTATATTATTCAGGCATGCAAACTTGCCACCTTTCGGCGAAATTCGCCGTTTTGAAATCAAAATGGGTCATTTATGTGAATCGTGCAGATCCGAGGAGAACATTTAGGGGGGGTTCTCGAGCGAGGAGAAAAGTACCGCAGAAAATGTCATATAGCCTAGCTCTCACTCTGTTGTAATGACAGGAGATGCCACAACTGAAAACGACGTTTGACCAATCACAGTATTTGTGTTTGTCGGCACAGTCAATAACAACGAGCTCAACCGCTCCCGCCCTTCATACTTCTGAAAAACAGCGCAAAAGTTTAAAACCGAGGTCTCTTCGGTCGGCTGGGCTGGCGGAGTTACTTTCTCGATATGAAAATGCCCAGGCGATCTGTCACAGATAAAGTTTCCCAGAGAGGTGTGAGAGAGTTGTGTCCGACTATTTCCCCCTTCCCAAATGCAGAAATGTAAAGTTATGCACAACTGCATGCTATTTAACATCATGATTCGGCAGGCCTTTTCTTGTATGACAACTAACAACAAACGGGACGCAAGCATTTCGATGACAAGTGAATGAGTGGATGTAACAGCGACAGTTGGTTTAGTTGTTTTTCCTAAAAAATATTTCTTCTCAAAAGAGCTCCGTTAATGAAAGCTTGGTTACATGTCGCGTGTTCCTCACATGTTCTGCTGTTTCGGTTAATGGTTTGAAATGTCCATGCACGTCAACAGTAGAATATTTCAGTTTCCGTTCGCTATATTGTTTAGCTACCGGTTTTATAGGCGATGCAAATGACATCTGATTTTTGCGCGAGTAGCAGAGTTTTAACGAGTGAGTGCGCTACAGGGGGAAAGGCTAAAGTGGCTACAAGGTAAACCAGGTGAAGAAGCGCATGTACGCGAGGCATCCAATATCGTGCATTCACTGCAGGCCGTCTAAAGCGCCCCAGGTGAAAAACCCATATACTTAAAGTGTACTTTTTTTGACTGTACTTAGTACAAAGTGTACTATTTTCGGCGATTTAAAGTGCGCTTCATTGCACTATTAGTGCGCTGAAGCACTACTAAAGCAGTACTACAGCACACTTGCAGCACACTGAGGATGCTAAATTGGCACCGCTTTTGGACAACTTTAAGTGCACTACAAGCATACTTTTGAAAGTATGCTCCAAACACGCTTTTCATGCATTCGTATGGCATTAATAGTGTGCTTGAGTACACTTCTATAACATTTTATTGTTACTAGAAGTACAATAAAAGTATATTAACTTCATGCTTCTTTGGACTACATTGGAACATTTTAAGTCTGTAAAAAGTATATCATATTAAGTATTGTAAATATATAACAGGTATGCTTGAAGTATATATAACAGGTATGCTTGAAGTATATTCACAGTACACTCCCAAGTACAACGAATAATATAAATCTTATACTACAAACCATGCTGGTTCTCAGAGCTTGTACATTACACACAGCCACATATCACAGTATTGGCACAGTATGCATGCCTAGCACGACTGACATTTATAATCATTGCATTGTTACAGAGATTTCAGACACACATTTCACTTTATTTCATACTTGTTCCACCTTCCTGCAGTTTATCATTAGAATTAATCCCTAATGATGACCCTCGATTCTTTGTTTGAACAACTAGTTCCAACTTACCTCTCACCATGAAATCATGGGAAGTGTGAGGCTATATATACCAGAACATATACGTGACCATCATAATGACTGTGGGAACATGGCCATTTTTTGTGTACCACTTTAAAATTTTAAAACTCCTACAATAAACGCAGAATATAACAATGAGTAATATTTTCATGCAAACCAAAGATATTCCTTAGAGGTAAATGGCTTTCTGTTTGAGAAATTTAGCTCCAAGAAGTGCATTGCATGATGGTACATGCATGATGGTGCATGATGGGTAAATTAACTTTGTGTAAGCACACTTTGAATATATTTGGGTGAAGTACAATCATGGTGCACTTAGAAAAAGTGTACTTGCAATATGTTAAAGCGATTTACTTTAAAGCGCACTATAGAAAATCACACTTAGAAGACATTTGGGTGAAGTGTAATCATATTGCACTTTAAAAAAGTACAATTGCAATATGTTATTAAAAAATACACTTTTAGTAAGTTCACTATTAGAACACTATTAGTATATTCCTCTAAATACACTTTTGTCAAACATCTTCGAAGTACACTTGAAGTATGGTTCGCTAAGTGTACTTTCTTTGAGAGCAACTTAATTACATCTAATTTTAAGTACACTTTAAATAAGCATATTATAAACACAAATTGGCACAAAAAGCATTAGTGCACTTTTAACATGCTAAGTACACTTCAGTCATGCTTTTATTGTACTAAATTGAACCACTTTTTCACCTGGGGCAGGAGAGGGAGAGAGAGAAGCCTATCCAGTCAGTCTAGCGTTTGACGAGGGACAAATTACAACAGTAGGCATAATCATTCCAAGTGTAATCCCTAGTATATCATTACATGTTTAAAATCTACCGATTTATATTTAGTGGAACATACTTTTTGGAGCTTTCCTTCCTACTCATTTTCCACAGGGAGACAATATAGGCCTAACAGATACTAGGTGAATGGACTAAAATTTGAGCAGTTTGAGTAAAATTTCAGTAGCTAATTCAAACTATGTATTGCAAGTTGTCTGAAATATGATGATTAAATATGCAAATGAGATCACAACCAAGCAAGTGTTGAGGGGGTGTTGAGAAGGAGACTGCTGAGAGGAGGGTTCTTAGTTGCCATTGGGGGGCATTAGTTCATTTTATTTTTTAATGGGCCTACTAAGGGTATTGATTAGGTCAGTTGTTGGGGAAACTTACGATGAGAACCACTGTTCTATCATGATGTAATTTAAAAACCTTATTGATATACAGTATATCACGAAAGTGAATACACCCCTCACAGTTTTGCAGATTTTTGAGTATATCTTTTCATAGGAAAGCATTACAGAAATTTCACTTTGACACAATGATTAGTGACCTTTTAACAACATATTTAACCGCTTACATTTCTTGTTCACTCAGAAAAAAACAAAATACAGCCATTAATGTTTGAACATGTACTCACAAAAGTGAGTACACCCCAGATTAAAATCCGGTAGAGAAGGGGCTATGTTGGCTCGAATCGTCTCGAAATGAAACGAAATGAAAAGGGATGACAAAGGAGGTCATCAGTGTGCGTTTCAACCTTTCTTTGCATTGAACTTTTAAATTTTGAGTCTGCATCTGGCTTAAATAGATTGGTGTGAGATTTGAATGCAATCCTATGGAGAATATCATTATCTGCTTCAGTAGTCACAGTGCATGTTGACATGTATGTTTCTTTTAGGTGTATTTCAGATTGCCAATGTTGACAGCATTCATGCATCCCCAAACCATGTCAGTCCCACTACCATGCTTGGCTTATGAGAGGATACACCTATTTTGTAAAACTCACTTGTTTACCACCACACATGCTTGACACCATCTAAAGCA
Organism: Engraulis encrasicolus; assembly: GCF_034702125.1. Taxonomy (NCBI): domain Eukaryota; kingdom Metazoa; phylum Chordata; class Actinopteri; order Clupeiformes; family Engraulidae; genus Engraulis; species Engraulis encrasicolus. The sequence goes on along the minus strand of NW_026946258.1, from coordinate 111,067 downwards.
AATTTGTTTATCTTGGTCTCAGGAGAGATGAACAGACCAAGGATATGGATCACTGGAACCATGTTGTGTGATCTGAAGAGACCCCCCCCCCGCCACAATCACACATTACAGCTAAATCATGGAGTAACAAAGTTGGTTGGCGGTTCTCATATTCACTGTCCCTTGGCCGCTAGAGTATGCTCAAAATTACAAAATCTTCTCCCCCCTAGTTTGAGACTGTTGACACTGACAAGACCATCCACTGCGCACCACACACATGCACCTGCCTACACGAGCATGTGCACGCACTGCATTACGTTGCGCCGCGCCGCCGCGCCGCACTCTTGTCACCTTTTTCACCCCTGACCTGTTTGCATGCCTGCTTATTAGTTGTCATGAATTTGAATAGCATAGGAAATGAACACACATCTGCATTTGACTGCAGTCCCGTTTTGTTTAATCTAACCAGTCACCTCTCGTTTGATTCTGCGATCGTGAAATCAGTCTGCGTGAGTAGGGGGGGGGGGGGGGGGGGCTCGGAAGCATTCAGATCCAGGGGGGGATGATGGAAAAAGTTTGAGAACCACTGGCGTAGAGGTTGGTTAGTAACTAGAAATGGGAAAGTTTGATGTCTGTATTCTTTGCATTCATGGGGCATAATGTGTTGTTGGATACGATAGGCCTACTGATAGACGTGAACAAGTTACATCAAGGAATTACTTCTAACAAAGTTTGCAAACATGGTTGCCCAATACGCAAATGTATGCATTTATGCTAACGGGCGTCCTTCCACAACTAGAATCTTGCATCTCGTACTCTGCTGGTGTTATTTGATGATGCCAAAGTGAAGTCGCTACACGTTAAACTACCAGCGAAATTGTGCAGTGTCACAGTGTGAGTAGTGACTTAATGAAGCATTGCAATTTTGGATTATTCTGTAGATGGTGCTATGAAAACGCTTACAACTCTTTGGAGATACTGTTTTTTAATCAGTGAAGTTTAAGACAAGGCGCTTATAATAAATGTTTGGTTTCTCTCTCCATGCGTCAGCGGAGACTGCGGTCAGTCACACATTCCCCATTAGGCAGCGGGCCAGAAATCCTATCTTGCAGGTTCGTCGGAGTGATCAGGTGGCAACTTGGTTTTTGCTGATATAAGTACTTGATAGTACATAAATCAATATTCTAGGTGTTGCCATCGTCAAAAGTTGCACATTGATTTAAAAAACAAAGGTTGAAATAGCGACATTTGGTAATGTGGGAATTTAATTAAAATTGGCCATTCAACAGGAAATGTGTCACCAACTCCTTTTGGAGTGCTTCACAGATTACTGTGTATTATGCCTACCAACATTTCTCTGTGTGTGTAATGGCAGTTAGGCATAGCGCCACCATGTGGTAGGTGAATGAACTGCTTGAAATCACTGCAGCTACTGTGTATTTCATATTATGAAAAAAAGGATGAAGTTAATGTGTATATTCTATTAAACATACTTTGTGAAAAGTTTTTTGATGTTGTAAAATAAGAAGATGCATGGCAACAAAAGTACCACAGGTTAACAATTAATTTGAACTCAACATACATTGCTTGACATTACTGATAATTAGCCCTCTACTGCACACAATATGGCTATGCATGATTTTTTTAGTTCATTTTGAGACATTTTATTGATAAAATATATTTTATTTTTTTGGATTATTTATCCTGTAGGCCCAATATTCTTATTTTTATTCAGTTTAAAATTGAACAAAACACGCAATTACCTCACGTAAAACAGAGGTGCACAGTGATGGAATGATCATTACTAGGTTTGTGTGTGTGTGCCCTAAATGTCATGTTAATGAGACTGGCTGCTTGGTGTGGTGGTCATATTGCACATTTGGCACCCCGAGGGCCTGTGTTTGAAGCTGGACAAGCAAAGTTATCCCCATTTGCTGGTGTCAGAAGTGGGATTGCTTTTAGATACGCCATTGGAGACACCTCCACTGCATGTGAGCCATAATTCCGTGCAAGTGACTACAAGGATAGGCCTAATCTGTAGGACTCAGGCAGGGCTGGCCCGAGGCATAAGCGAACTATGCGATGGCTTAGGGCAGTGTTTCCCAACCTTTTTTGTCCTGCGTACCCCCTAAGCCATTTTGTCATATGATGAGTACCCCCTCGCCCTCACTGATGCTCTGTTCCTCAATCCCAATGTGACTAAAGTCAATATATTTGTTATTATTACATTTTTCCACGTACCTCCTGAGGTGTCCTCGCGTACCCCTAGTGGTACACGTACCCCTGGTTGGGAAACACTGGCTTAGGGCCCTGACACCAGCCCACCCTGGGCAGCAAAGTTCCAGGAAGAAATGAACTCTATACTATATTCCCTAGTCCTAAATTTCTTTCTGAGCCTCGATGGAAACAGGAGCCATTATGCTGTATATCGGGGGACACCTCAATGATGGTGGATACAACGTCCTTTTTCATGTACCACACTTAATTGTACAAACCCTACAATAAATGCAGAATATAACTAAAAGTAATAGTTTTGAAGTGAAACTAAGATATTCCTTTGTGATAAATGGCTTTCTGGGAAATTTTGCTCCAAGAAGTGCAGTGCATAATGGGCACATGATCTACAGACAGCCTGCCTACTGTATGTCCTTAGCTCCTAACCCTCACTTGTGCAAGTAAATGAAGCTTACAAAGCATCTGATGATGAGTAGGTGGTGGTAGGGGCCCCCAGATGAAATTTTGTTTAAGGCCCCATAAAGGCTTGGGCCGGCCCTGGACTCAGGACCCTAGTTATGAGTGAAGCCTAGAATAAATTAAGTATGGCGGGAGTTGCGTGGGGAACACTGTGGGTGTGTAAAGCACAAAATATGTGCTTCCCAAGCAGGAAGGCAGAGTTGACTAACATCCTGTAGAAAGAGACTATAATATATAGAGACAGTTAGTGTGCTTTGACTTGATCAATGAGTCTGATTCTTTAGGTGGGCGCCTACCCAGTACCACTATTGTAGTACCCAGGTGGTCTGAGTTTGAAGCTGGATACGGCAATTCTCCCCCATATTTAGAAGAATAATAAGCAGTAGTTAATACTCTATTTCCCCTCCTCTACCATAACTCCCTCTCTTCTACATTTAGATGTTCATCACTGACATTGCTGTCCTACCTAACTTCAGATGAAATTTCTCTAGCATGCAAATCCTGATGCGCTCATCCATAAAGCATTATTACATTCATTTTGTTTGTCAAAATGCGTATAAATTATAAGATATCAGATATGTATAAGATATTTCCAATTTACTTTCAGAACATTTCGTTTTTGTCTTTACTGGATAAAATATATGTGATGATGTGTTTACACAACCACACACAAACAAAACAATAACAAAGTCACCCAAAAAAGTACCCCTTTATCGAACAACGTTGCATTGAGGCAACGCAAAGACAAACAATCACAAAGGGAAACCCTTTTTAAAACCTGATAAGAGTCTTCTATACAGCCTTGTGCACATAAAAGTATTTTTTATTTCATGATTTTATCGTGTTTAGTTACACTAATAATGCAAAAGATCTTGTGTCCTTCGCACACCAAGA
>NW_026946258.1:77500-102500 GCF_034702125.1 Engraulis encrasicolus | reverse complement strand
AATAATATTCATAAGTTACATATTTTTCTTCCATTTAATATAAACCAATCAAGCAAATTCCCAAATAAAAAGTATAACAGGACATGTCAGGTTGAACACATTTTATTGAGCTTTTGAGACGTTTTCCTTCCCGACTGCTATGTGATGTTAGGACTCAGCAGGCCTTAAGATATGACTGAATAGATTGCACGCATGTAAAAATAACGTGACTGAATAGATTGCTTTTCTGTCCTCCAGGTTCTCCCTCCACTCGGCCACAACCAGCACAGACGCCCGGTATGTTCTCATCACTCTTTACAGTATTTTCACTTTGTGTATTATGTGTACTACTGTATTCTCTACACTATATACTAACAATGTATATTTTATGTCAAAACAGAAGATGATTTACACTAAATCTCCATTTGACAAGATGATCCTTTTGATCTAGAAAACATTAGGTCTAAAATGTGGATTTGAATTGTTTAATTGTATGTCAATGGCCTGAAAACAGCCTGTGATAGTGATTTATTTTTATATGCTGATGATTCAGCCCTGATTGTTTCCTATCATGAAATAGCTGAGATTGAGAGGATTCTCAGTCTAGAGCTCCAAAAAGTCAGCATTTGGCTATCTGAAAATAAGCTCTCTTTGCATTTAGGAAAAACGGAATGTGGATTATGAAAATCACCATTGTTGAATGTGAAATGGGTGATGTAGTAATTACAGCCAAAGAATCCGTAACATATTTAGGATGTATTCTTGATAACCTTCTGAACACATTGACTACCAGCTGTGTTTTCAGAATTATGTCGTAGACTCCCAGCGTTCTAAACCATTTTTAGGTGTTTTTTGTACAGTCATAGCATATTATGTGATTGGGCCACCGAAACATGTTATGGCTTGTTTGAAAGGTGAGACTTTCACCTCTTAGTGCGTGAAAACCGTGTGTCTATATGTGCTTTCATTGCCGAGCTATTGTGAGCTAAACCGAGGCCGGTATCAGCCAAAATCAACATGGAATGGAGATATTGAGGCTTTTATGAATGATGTGCCGTTTCAGAATCTTGTGCTTTTCCTGCTCTGCCACCTCCCCCTGCAATTGTATCAACCAATCAAATGCATTTTTCTGCCTCCAGAAGTACACGTTACTTCCTTGTGCACAGTCCAAGTCCCTGCGCAACTAATCACACACGCGAAACGGGTTTTAGTCACACGCAGTAAGCAAAGCATATCCACAAACACGTCCCTAAAGGCATTTAGTCCAACGTCAACAACAAAATCCGTTAATCGGATATGTTAATGTCTCCGATCATTGTGTGGGAAACAGCTTCAAGTGCTGTGCCATGCATTCATGCATGCTACTGTTTACATAGCAATGCTAGCTTCGACAGTAGCAGCCAGCTTCAGAACAGAATGAAGAATCCAACTTATCTGGCTGGCGATAAAATCTGAGGTAAGGGTAATAATCCAATCACAGTTCACAATGTGTAGAATCTGGCTTGCATTATCCCCCAGAAGGTGTGCTGGACTAGATGTGAAAGTGTTGTCTTCTTTAGCCTAATTATTGTGTGAAGCATATTATGGGCCTTTCCCATTACTAATCTCCCCCCCTACCCCTTTGCCTTCCTCTTGCCCCTCGTGCTTTCAAACAAAGCTGCAAGGTGTAGGGCTTGAAACGCAACCCCTATGGATTGGGATGCCCCTGCAACAATCACGGAATGACACTCATAGCTGTCACTAATTCCATGCATTGGGTTGACGTTAATAGCGATTGTTTTCATGTGCGTTACACAGGGCCATAAAAGATTAGGACAATGTTAAACTTAGTGCAATGGAATAATTATTACCACTTTAAAATCGTCAATTGTGGCGAAAATACTGAAACTTGTGTGCTGTTGTGGGCGCCGCGGCTTGCCGCCAATTTTTAAATGAATTCGCAATGCATTCAGGGAAACCTGTCGTAGCCCTCCATTGTGGAGTCTGGTGTCGGAAAATCTCAGCGCAAGCCCTTTTCCGTGCCCCTACCCATCTGTCTGAACGTGAATCGGGATGCCACTACCCCTACACGTGGACGCGCAAAACGGAGGCAAAGGGGTTCGCGTAGGGCTAAAGGGTGTAATGGGATTCACCCTATAAAGCGCCATAGAGTGGACGCTGGTTGTAGTCTACAGTAGCACTAGATAAACAACATACAAACACGATTCTTGTGTTTAGAAAGATGGCAGTATCGCAGACACTTAGCAAGGTGTAAAGTGACGTCAAGGTGTAAACAATGACGTCACCGACGCAGGGGAACAGTTCCGGACAGTAGTTTACAGTTACATCAAAAATATTCTTGGGTTGGTGCCGATCCTGGCGTTGTGATTAAAATGTCCAGATGATGACACAAGCTTTTGACTGCCATCTATGTCTGCTCCCAAAACCACACATAATAAGCATTGGAGTGTATAGTTATGAAAAATACAATAAAAGCGTAAAAACACGTTTTTCCGATTTGGGAGCCAACGCATGGGAAGTAAAAACGTGTTTAACCGTTACTTGGGAGTCAATGTGTTAAGTGGAGGATAGAGTCGCATGCGTAAAATTGACCATACACAGAGTTCTAAATAATGTGGCGTCAAAATATTTTAGAGACTTTTTCCTCCATAGTGCAGGAGGTGCACAGGAACTAACACAAGGAGGAGCACTATAGATCTAAAAGCTTAATGGGGAAGGGGTGTTTCTTATATTCAGGAGCAATGTTATGAAATGAGTTGCCTGCTAATATTAACCCTTGTAAGGTGTTCGTGTTTTGGTTAGATAGAAGGTGTTCGGGTCAATTTGACCCCGGCATATAGAAGAATAATGAAAAATGAAAAAAATATAGTTCATATTCACTAGGGTGCATCAGTTGCCCCCTATGAAAAGATATCGCGTTGGCCCTATAGTAAAGATGTTCTACACCCAGTAAAAACACACTGTGTAAAATATTTTGAAATTTGGATGAAGTCTACCGGGGCCACCAGCCCCATGAAAATAGAAAATAATGGTGATAGTCAGAATCTTGGAATAGAAATGGACATTTTGCTGCATAAAGCTACCCAATAAAAAACATATTGTCTCAGCTCTGTGATAAAAATGTTCTATGCACAGTAAAATCACTCTGTGTAAAATATTTTGAAATTTAGATGAAGTCTACCGGGGCCACCAGCCCCATGAAAATAGAAAATAATGGTGATAGTCAAAATCTTGGATAGAAACAGGGCTGGACTGGCCATCTGGCATGGCAGGCATTTCCCGGTGAGCCCCGCACCCTCGTGGGCCCCCATTTTTTTTTATTTTTTACATTACTGAAAATAGGGGCCCATGAGGGTGCGGGGCCCACCGGTGAGTCAGTTCTCCGGCACTAATAATAATGAGGGGGCCCCCTTAAATCCAAAAGTGCCCGGTCCCTATTTATCGCCCAGTCCAGCCCTGAATAGAAATGGACATTTTGCTGCTTAAAGCTGCCCAATAAAAACATCTTGCCTCAGCTGTGTGATAAAAAAATGTTCTATGCACAGTAAAATCACTCTGTGGAAAATGTGTGTTGAAATTTAGATTAATTCTACTGGGTCCACCAGGCCCATGAAAATACAAAACAATGGTGATAGTGATGGGCAACCTGGATTCCAAAGTCCAGTGCCACATATTCCAAATATAGCCAATATAATGAACCAGCTGACCCACTGCCAGTATCAAGCAAGAGATTGCGAAGTTGTATGACTTTTGTGTGCTTCACCTGTGGGCCTACAGGATTGTACAGGTAGCTGTTAATACCCGGTGGAGCATCTGTACTAAAGCTGCGAATGCTCCTTGGAATGACTTGTGTTTTTTTAAGAAATCCCTGCAGTAGTTTAAGAAATCCCTGCAGTAGTTCAATAGAGCGCATACAATACAACTGTATGTGATGTTGGAAAGAGTGGCTTCCCAAAACCTGTACTTAAGTGGCTTCTAGGTATGTCATGGGTATCACCAGGTCCAGAGTCCATTGCCAAGGGCCTCTCAGGTAAGTTATGGTACTCATCTGATGGAGTAAAGTGAAATACTACCACAGGCGATGGGATAAAGAAGTAATGGCACTCTTCAATACAGTTGTATTGACTGCTTTGTAGCCTAGGCATTCCAAGGAACATTCACAGCTTTAGTACAGATGTTCCTCCATGAATTGTAGGCCCACAGGTGAAACACACAAATATAACAGTCATGCAGCTTTGCAATCTCTTGCTTGATACTAGCAGTGGTCCAAGGCAGCAAGGAATTGATATTGTGTTGCAAAAGAGCAAATTTGCCTAAATATAGCAGTTTGACCATCAGTCTGTCCTGAGACTGAAGTCTGTGTAAGTGGATCGACTGAATACACAACCTGCTTAGATATTCCTTCTGTTTGTGCTCCCAATACAGGTGATCTCACTTATTACCTCATCAACCTGGCTTAAGTGGTAATTAGGCTCAGCTGGTTCATTATATTGGCTGGGGCAAATGTGTCACACGGTTTGTCCACCTCTGTTTTAAGACAATGGCAAACCTAGATTCAAAAGCTACAATCCAGTGCCACAGATTTCAAATGACCTGGTTTTACCTGTCCAATTGCCCTAACTGGAAAGGTAAAACTAGGTATGTCATTTGGAATATGTGGCACTGGACTTCAGCTTTGGAATCCAGGTTACCCATCATCAGCATCACCATTATTTTGTATTTTCATGGGCCTGGTGGACCCGGTAGAATTCATCTAAATTTCAACATATTTTACACAAAGTGATTTTACTGTGCATAGAACATTTTTATCACAGAGCCGAGACAATATGTTTTTTATTGGGTAGCTTTATGCAGCAAAATGTCCATTTCTATTCCAAGATTCTGACTATCACCATTATTTTCTATTTTCATGGGGCTGGTGGCCCCGGTAGACTTCATCCAAATTTCAAAATATTTTACACAGTGTGTTTTTACTGGGTGTAGAACATTTTTACTATAGGTCCAAGGCAATATCTTTTCATAGGGGGCATCTGATGCACCCTAATATTCACCCTCATGTTCCCCTCACCCTGCCCGTGAATTTCCGTTTATTATGTTTTTCAGAGTGGGAGATACAGAGAGAGAAAGATAAGGAGTAAACTCAATCCAGTGTCTCAGATTGAACCACTAGTGCTCTTATTGCGCAAGGTTGCAACATTGATGCACAACTGAAGGACCAAACAAGATCTGTACTCCTTTTTCCACACACTTAACCCTCTGCCTTGTCTACTCAATATGTGATCACTGTTGTATCAGAGAGTTTAGAAAATATTGATGTATAAGCCCCTCAAAGTGATACGGGTCGAAATGATTCATGTTCCTCACTAAAAGTGAGCCAAAGTCAGTGAATCTCAGTGCGAAAGAATAATAACTGATACTATTTTTCTCAAGCCAAAAACTGAACTCAAATAGACCCGAACACCTTACAAGGGTTAAATGTATTATATCAACAAGCTGCTTTAAGAGAGGATAAAAGACATGTTTTTTGTGTTGAAATGATTGTGACTGAGGATTAGATAAAGCCTCATTCCAGGACAATAAAGGAAAGTGTGTTTTTTCGCACTTAAACTTGAAAACGGTTCAAAAATGACCCGAGCACAACAGAAGGGTTAAATGTATTATATCAAAAAGCTGTTTTAAGAGAGGAGCTAAAATATGTCTTGGTAGTAGAGCACTGTAGAGCTTTTTGTGGGCGTGTGCGTGTGCGTGTGTGAGAGTGTGAGTGTGAGTGTGAGTGTGTGTGTGTATTTGTTTGTTTCTTTTTGGTGTCCCTGTCCAAAGTAATACATTTATGTTTGGTTTGCTCACATATTCAAATACATTGATTGTAACTACCTGTAGCACATAGTACACACTGCACATTCAAAAGGACTACAATGGAAACGAGCTCCCTAAGCTTTTTTGTGTTATCCTTTTGACGCCTTGTAAAAGGTTTTCAATACATATATTGACTTATTTATTTGTATACCTTTTTAATAGGGCTGGGACTTGATAATTTTCAATAATCAAATGAATCGCATTTTAATCACATTTAAATATCTGACTTGAGAACAATAGTTTTTTTTTTTACATGGATTTAGAATAATTACAATAAATAAGCTTCATCTAAAAAAATATTCATTTGTAAAAGAAGAGAGAATTCTTCTCAATGTCAGCAGGCTGTTCACCATCAGGCCCTCCACTGATCTAATCCAGAACTATGTATCTATATCATACTTAATATTATATTATACTGCGTTAATTAATTAATTGAATCGCATGACTAATTAATCAAAATTAACGCGTTAATGTCCCAGCCCTACTTTTTAACGCTTTGAACAATGTTAATAAACAAAATCAATCAATTGCTAAAATTTGGCAAGGAGTTTATAACTTATACTTAAATATGGTATACAATACCAAGTATATTATGCAAGTGCAAGTGTGAAACTAGTATGATACTCAGCATCTACCTAATGAGGTAGTGCCAGGTGTTTCATCATCACTCAATCTCTGATTATGTTACTCAACGTAGTGGACAATAGTCAATTTGCACTAAATACAAATACAAGTACTGTGAAGTGAACAAATTCAAATGTAGACTACAAACTGTATTTGAATCCGAATGTACTAAGGTATCACCGAAAGACTTGACAAAGTTGGCACACTTACTATGTACTGTATGTGTGCACTGTGCATTGCAACACAGTTATGTCGTCAGAAAATTACTTTCTTGGTCGGGCTATTGTGTCTAAACTGCAGATTTCTTTTAGTTACGTTGGTCCGTTCATCACGTTGGCAGGAAGTTCTTCTGTTGGTGGATTTACAGTGCAAATCATTTTCAATTTTGTTTTTGTCAATCACATTTAGGTGGATGGTCTCCTACAGCAAGCAAACAAGCGCTCAAAAATAGGCTATCCAAGAAATTCCAGAATGTGAGTGTAGCCATCCCAAAGCAGGGACAACCCGTATATCTGGAGAAGATCTTCACAGAGCTCTATATCACAGAAGGGGAACCAGTTGGGGTCAGTTCTGAACACGAGATCAGACAGATTGAGATGGCATCCAAGAAGAAAACGGCAATCAAATACAATGACATCTTCAAGCCTTTAGCTGGGCAAGGCAAACACATCAGAACAGTGATGACAAAGGGAGTAGCTGGAATTGGGAAAACAGTCTCTGTGCAGAAGTTCATTCTAGACTGGACTGAAGGAAAAGCCAATCAAGAAATTGACTTCCTGTTTCCTTTGCCTTTGTCCTTGTCTTTTCGCGAGATAAACCTGATGAAAAAAAAGGAATACAGTCTCGTGGACTTCATCCATCACTTTTTCAGTGAAACGTGTGACCTCATCTTCTCCACTGATGACAAATACAAAATTGCTTTCATCTTTGACGGTCTGGATGAAAGCAGACAACCTCTGGATTTCCAGGACAATGAATGCATCTACAGTGTATCAGAACCTGCTTCAGTTGATGCCCTTCTCACAAACCTCATCAATCAGTATCTGCTCCCCTCCGCTCAAATTTGGATCACGTCCCGACCCGCAGCAGCCAATCAGATCCCTCCTGAGTGTGTGGACCAGGTGACAGAAGTGCAGGGTTTCACTGACCCACAGAAGGTGGAGTATTTCAAGAAGAACATCAATGATGAGGAAATGGCCAGCAGAGTCATCAAACACCTGAAGAGATCCAGGAGCCTCTACATCATGTGCCACATTCCAGTCTTCTGTTGGATTGCAGCCACTGTCCTGGTTTCTATCCTCACAGAAGGTTGTGAGATGTCAGCTTCCTTGACCTGGATGTACATACACTTCCTTATCATGCAAGCCAAATACATGAGTCAGAAGTACAAAGGCATCTGCAAACAGAAGACCATTCTGTCCCTGGGGCGACTGGCTTTCCAGCAGCTGGAGAAGGGTAATCTGATCTTCTATGAAGAGGACCTGAGAGAGTGTGGTATGGATGTTGACGAGGCTTCAGTATACTCAGGAGTGTGTACTCAGATCCTCAGGGAGGAGGCTGGGCTGTACCAGAAGAAGGTGTTCAGCTTTGTTCATCTCAGCATCCAGGAGTTCCTGGCAGCATTATATGTGTTTCTCTGCTTCAGAGAGAGAAACATGTCTGACCAACAGCAAACCTCTCAGCTCTCTGCTCTGTTCAGAGCTGCAACACTTCATGACCTGCACAAGACTGCATTGGATCTGGCCTCACAGAGTAGGAATGGACACCTGGACCTTTTCCTCCGCTTCCTTCTGGGCCTCTCACTGGAGTCCAATCAGAACCTCCTAAAACACCTGCTGCCAACGACCAGCAGCCAATCGCATAGCACAGTGCAGACAATCCAGTGTATAAAAGAGAAGATCAGAGGTGAGAGTAGTTCAGACAGAAGGATCAACCTGTTCTACTGCCTGAATGAGCTGAATCAGCATGCTGTAGTGGAGCACATTGACAGGAAGGAAAGAAAGCTGTCTGTAGAGATGCTCTTACCAGGAGAGTGGAGGACTGTGGAATTTAAACTAAGAATGTCAGAACAGCAGCTAGATGGGTTGGACCTGCAGAAATACATACAGACACCAGATGAAGACCAGACTGAACTCCTCAGCCCTGATGATGTTCTTCAGAAGCTGGTGCCAGTGATCACAACATCCACCGAGGCGGAGTAAGTAAGTCTGACTGTCAATTACTGGTATTGTGTGTGTGTGTGTGTGTGTGTGTGTGTGTGTGTGTGTGTGTGTGTGTGTGTGTGTGTGTGTGTGTGCGCGTGCTTGCGTGCGTGTCAGTGTTCCAGGATGTATAGGTGTAACCTGCCAGATAGGAGCTGTGTGTGTGTGTGTGTGCGCGCGCGTGCGAGTGTATGTGTGTGTGTGTTTCAGGTTGTTTAGTTGCAAGAACTATGTGTATATGTGAGTGTGTGTGTGTGTGTGTGTGTCGGTGGGTGGGTGTTCCATGACGTATATATGTAACCTGCCAGATAGGAGCTGTGTGTGTGTGTGTGTGTGTGTGTGTGTGTGTGTGTGTGTGTGTGTGTGTGTGTGTCAGTCCCTCCAGTTTTTCGCGATTCAGCGATCGCGTGGATTCATGCAAATTCAATGATATTCCGCATAATTTCACGATGCCACGTAATTCCTGTAAAGCCGCATTTTTCCCGCAAATTTTCCCCTTTGTCCCCTTCAACATTCTGTGGAGTTTATTGATTTATATTTTCGTCAAAAAAATAAAAATGTGACTACAATACCACCGGAGACGAAAACCAATAGGAAGCATTTTTGTTAATATGTCACTGAAACATTGAAAAATAATTGCCTGCTATTTCGCAAGTCGCGACCCTCATCTCAGCTGCTCCGCGTCTCTCGCCTCCCCTCCCTCACATACACGTAGGCGTCGGTGATACCCGTGACCTTTTTTTAACAGCAGTAGCCTACTTTTCAGTGCAATCCTGGCTGGAAAAAGTATTGTTGCCCATTTATCCATGACGAAGAAGTGTATGCAGTCATGAAATAGTGGCGGTGCTGTCGCACAGTAGCAAACATCTTACGTTACATTTTTGCGCAACTTCTCCACTCTTCCCTGTCGCTTTCATGAGCATGCTACCCGACGGTCGTTGTCTGATCTTTTTTCAATGTTCGCTAATGTTTGTAATTTAAGGGTCTATGTCTATGCGTAGGCACAAGCCTTCTGATAACAATCACTGTAGTGCCGATCGCAAAGGATTCGGAAGTGTGGAGTTTTGCAACTTGTTTCAGTCAAGGACACCGAGATAGGAAGTGAACGGGCCTTCCACGCTTTCACTGTGTTATTGCAATAAAGTCTTGCGAATCCATGCAACCATGCACACAACCATGTCAACGAGAGCGTGTATGCCATCACAACTTTGCATCAAGCAAATAATATGCAACAGCTTGCAATACGAGCACGAGAGAGAGAGAGAGAGAGAGAGAGAGAGAGAGACGCGTCTTCCAACAGGTGACATTGTAACGCTTGCATACAGTAACCTGGCTACTGTATCCCGCAACGCTCTTTATTAGGCTACTGGTAGGCTATACCACAAGTATTTTTTCATAACGTGCAGTCCTGTTTTCCCCCCGAAGTCGTTCTAAAATATCGACAGAGATTTATGAGTGTCGCGGCCATGATTTTTTTTACACATTGGACGCACTGGCTTATAAGACGCTCTGGCAGTTTTTGACAATATTTTATGATTACAATATGTCATTTTAATTATTGATTCCCCCAAATTGTGTTATAGTTTGAAGACAAACTGGGCTACTTCACAGTGACTAGACCCAGAGATGACTGGAGCACTCAGCAACTTTTTTTAGAGGTTTTTTATTTTGGTGCACAAAATGACTGACGTTTCGGCGCACCTGCGCCTTCCTCAGAGTCAAACCATACTGGTGATACCACAGTCAAAATAAAGACATCTTCCCTCCCTTCTGCTTTGGCATTGGTTCTTCAAAGGGGGGTGGGTGTGTGTAGTAGTTAACCAGTAAGGGCACTCATGGTAGATCTAAAAGTTTTCATTTGTCAGTAAAGAAATAAAGTGAAGGTGAAAATAAATCAAAGTGAAAATAATCATTATGGGCCAGAGCATTCTAAACACCCAAGTGGACACAATTAAACAAAAAACAAAAAACAAAAAATATTAATGATAAAATGAAACATTCTCAAAGAAAACATGAGAGACAAAGTTCCTCGTTAAGTCCATGGGGTTCCACTGTGTTCAGTGTGTGGATCCAGAAGGCTTCTCTTCTCAGTAGAAGTTTGACCATGTCACCACCTCGTTGGGGAGGTGCAATGCTGTCTATTCCCCAGAATTTAAGCGAAGCGCATGAGCCATGATTCGCCTTTACATAGTGGCGCGCTATTGCATAGTCCAAGTTCTTATTTCTTATGGCAGCCTTGTGCTCAGCAATTCTGACTTTCAGCGCTCGTTTGGTCTGCCCCACGTATATGAGTCCACAAGGGCATTTTAGGATGTAAACGACGTGGGTGGTATTGCAGTTAATGAACGAGTTGATTTTAAACTTTTTGCCAGTATGTGGGTGGGAGAACTGTTTGGTGTCATTCGAGTTTGAACAGTGGGTGCATCGACCACATCGGTAGAACCCTTGGGGGGGTGCTGTCAGCCAGCCTAGCTGTTTAGGAGGGCTGGGTGATGTATGCACAAGTCGATCTCTCAGTGAGCGCGTTTTCCTAAAAGCGATGCGTGGTTGTTCAGCACAAATGTCACTTAGGGCCGGGTCGCTTTGTAAGACATGCCAGTGTTTCTTGATAATTTGCTTTACCTCTCCACCCAGGTTTGAGTACTCAGTTGAGAAGCATAGTCTCTGTGCTGAAGCGCGCCTTGATTTTCTCAGTAGGTGTGCCCTCTCTGTGCCTTTGGCTCGCTGATAGGCTGTGTCTATGTCCGTTTCAGCATACCCGCGTTCGCGGAAGCGCTCCGCCATTTCCATGGCCTTTGTGTTAAAGTCTGCGTCACTGCTACAGTTTCTCTTTAGACGTAGGAATTGACCGATTGGAATATTTTTTATTAATTGTTTGGGGTGGTGACTGTCTGCTCTGAGGAGCGTGTTTCTACTGAGGGGTTTGCGATAGATAGTGGTTTCTAGTTGGCCTTGGGCATTTCGGAGAATAGTCAGATCGAGGAAGTCCACTTTTTCCGGAGAATGTTCACTTGTAAATCTTAAGAATGGGGTAGTGCTGTTGATATAATCCATGAATTTTTTGAGGTCAGTAAGGGTTCCAGTCCATGTGAATATGACGTCATCTATGTAGCGTTTCCATAGGGGGATGCATGATAAGTAACTATTATTGTTGGGATTAAATATGAATTTCTCTTCCCAAAGTCCCATCACTAAACACGCATACGATGGCGCAAAACAGCTTCCCATGCTCACTCCTTGTCTCTGTAAATAGTACACGCCCGAGAATTGAAAGTAATTCTTTGTTAATATTAATTCAGCCAATGTTAAAAGAAATTCATTAGGGGGTACCATCTCAGGTGCACGGGTGTTAAAGAAATGTGAGAGGGCCTCCATGCCAGCTGTGTGTGGGATACAAGTGTATAGGCTCTGTACATCACATGTCACTAGTATGTATTCACCATCATATTTGAATTCCTTCAGTGTATTTAAAATGTCCGTCGTGTCCCCCAAATAGGATGGAAGATTTGTAACATATTTCTTCAGAAAAAAGTCCAGGTATTGGGAAAGCGGTTCCGTTAAGCATCCAATACTAGAGACTATTGGTCTGAGGGGAGGATTTTCGAGTGACTTGTGAACCTTGGGTAGACCATAAAAAATAGGACATATCGGGTGTTTCACCATCAAAAACTCTTTTTCCTTTTCTGTTATCCAACCACGGGTGTGTGCAGTCTGGACAACTTCGTCAATTATGACTTTGTATTGTTCCATGGGATTGCTTGGAAGTCGTGTGTAATGTGCCGTTTCATTTAATTGGGACATGATGCCTGTGTCATATTGCTGTTTATTCATCACAACCACCGATCCCCCTTTATCCGCAGAGCGGATGACTAGGTCTTTTCTTTGCTCTAGTTCATTCAGGCTTTTAATTTCCATTGCAGTCATGTTGCCTTTTTTGCGTTGTGGTTTGCTGCACAATTTGGTGAGGTCATTCTCAATTAGGTTTTTGTAGGCCAAGATAGAGGGATTATGGTTGAAATGAGGGACAAAGGTGGATTTTTTCCTAAATGGTGTGACTTCCCTGCTAGTGGGTGAATGTACAGGTTGGGAATTACGCATGATTGCATTGGCATTCAACAGTGCGTTTGGCTGGCGGGAGAAGAGGTGCTTTAAATGCAGTGAGCGTATAAACTTGAAAGTGTCAACTTTGAGTGTGAAGGGGTTTATGTTGTTGGAGGGACAGAAAGATAAACCTTTATTCATGACTTGCATCTCTGCTTCACTGATGTCCGATCCGGAGATATTAATTACCGTCTGTGGGGAGGCTCGAACTGGTTGCGAGGAGAGCGTCGAGTCGGCTCCTTTGGAGGTCTTCCTCTTGCGCCCCCTCGAACCCCTCCTCGTCCTCTTTGTTGGGGGGGCCTGGCGTTGGGTAAAAAAGCTCGGGTATCTTGTTGGTTCTCTGCGTCACTGGCGTGTGGAGACTCCCATTCGCTGGCCGAGGTGGAAAAACGGTCCCTGTTCCTTGATTGACGCGCGGTGCGCGGTTTCCTGGATCTCTTCACGTCATTTCTCCAATCTTATATTCTTCCTTCCGCATAGTCTTTTGCCACCGTTTCATATTTCTGTTTCTTGTAACTTTGTAGTTCAACTTGGAATTGTTTGAGGTCGGAGTTGATTTTGTTGAGTATAGCTTCGGCGTCACCGTTGGTTTGCGTCTTTATCTTCTCTTCTGTTTGTTGGATCGCTGTAGAAGTCTTCTCTCTTTCCATCTTCGTTTTTTCGATGGTCAACAGCATGAGATCCAACGAGCACTTGTTTAAGATCTTTTCCCATTTCTGCATGAACTCAGGGTCATCTAGTCCAAACGAGGGTATTTTCTTCAGGCAAAGCCCGCGAGGGATTAGCTTAACTCTCCAATACTCTGAAAGCGTAATGGAATGCCAGAGGAGTCAGGTGTCTCGTTTTTTCAGATCCTCCAGGTCTCTTGTAAGTGTAGTATTGGCCAGGAAATTTTACTAATTGCGACTACGCCACCCGAGGGGGGGTCACCTCGGGACACCCACTAACCCCCTGTTACCCAACAGATATTCACAGATCCCCAGGTTCGTGCACACTTCAAGGAGGAGACATGGGTTCAAACAAGACCAATTTTTATTAATTCTGTCAGGTCAATTTTTCATTCACTCTTTTCTTTTTCTTAGTTTCTCAATAAACACAGGTAGCCACTTTACAAACGGCGAGGGCGCTCCTCAGCAGGAAGGGTTACAGTTGCTTGAGCACAATAAAAATAGATAACAATTTCAATTGCTCCACTACTATTGTAAGGAACTACTCAGGGCGGCTGCAACTCCACTAATATGCTAACCTAATAGCCACACTAGAGAAGCCTGTGCAAATGTTATGAAACTAACTGGGGGTGGGGCATAGGCTTACCGGGCAGTAGAGCGAGAGAAGAGGAAGTCCCAGAATATACACCACTCGTGAAGGAATAATAAAAAAACACAAAACACACAAAAATAATAAGATAAACACCCGTCGTGCGGCACAGCAAAGAAAGTGAAGAGGGGTCCACCACCAAGGTCTGCCTGCCGGTTGCCTCGCTCCAACCACACCTGTCCAAAATATAGAAGAGAGAAAAGGGGCTTGAGACACAGGATCGAGTACAGTGTATAGGCTATGTCAATTTTAGTACAGACTAATGCATTCCACTCTACTTAACTTTGCTATGTCAATGCTGCTCGAGGAGACACTGCGCCGAAGGAGTGCAGCCACCCTGGTTGAAAGAATAAAGTAGAGCAATGTTAAGTAACCACCACTGAACACACACGCTCACACACACACAGAGACACACCACACACACGCACACACCACACACACACAGACAGACAGACAGAGACCCACTGGGACTGGAGAAGCCAGTCCCCCCAATGCAGTTAGGCTGCTGCAATCTGAGGGAACAGACCTCAGAAGACCCAGTCAGGTCAGGTCCAACAAAATTAATCAACCCAACTAATAGAAAACAAAAACAAAAAGAAACAAAAAAACAAATAAAACAGAATGTCTTCAGTTGAATTTGGTAAGACAACAGAAATAACGCAGCAGAAACATGTGAGGGGTATGCCTCTCACGAATACCCCACGTCCACAAAATAATCACAAAATAGGGGTGTTGCACATTGCCACCTATGCAACCACAAAATAAATCAAATCAAAACTTAAACACAAAATAGCCTATGCGGTCAGCGGTGTTGCCGCGAGTGCAGGTAGTCAGCAGGTGAGAGTGCGCAGTGCTGGGGGTCTGCGCTGCGTCGATAGAACCCGACCACAGTAGCCCACGACCTGTCGCGCCAGTGGAAAGCAGTAACCCAAAAGGGGACTATGTTCCCAAACAGAGCAGCAGCCTGTGATGCCGCGGAGTCACCCTAGTTGCTGGTCACTCCCCGCCCTGTAAACATGGGGTATAACAATTAGGCCGACGGATACAGCAATTTTAACAATAGGGATTACCAGCATCATGTATAGGCTACATACCGAGTGGTTATACTGCGCACGTAGCCTCAATCTGAATCGTGATGGCGCAAAGATCTCCGTAGCAGAAGCTAAAAATAATTAAGACAGAGTTTGACCCATATTTACAGGTAACAAAGCGGCCTACTGTCAGCGTAATAAAAGATTACTTATCCTACCTTGCACACGCTTCGCGCACTACTCGGAGGACTTCAGTGCTCCAGCCACAAGCCGAGCCACGAGCAATTACAGCAGGAGAGAGACTGCACGACAGGAGAGCGCACATTAGAGGCAAATCGAAGAACCCTCCCCGAATGCAAGGCCCTATAGCGAAAAGAATGCTCCTTACCTCCTACGCACCATGGGCGACAGGGCATTTAGTGTTGTTGGCCCCAAACTTTGGAATTCACTCCCACTGTCTCTTCGTCAGTGTTCCACACTATCTACTTTTAAATCTAAGCTGAAGACACACCTTTTCATTTCTGCTTTTCCACTTCAGTGACAGGCACTTCCACTTTATTTTAATCATCAGTTTATTTTTAATTTTACATACTATCATTTTTTTTTTCCCCTCATTTTATTTTATTTTCAAATGCATTCTGCTTCTTTTTCTTACTTGAAAACATTTATCTTTATTGTACTTTTATTTCTATTTTATTTTTGCATTTTAATTACTCTCCTATTGTTAATTCACTGAAGCTTTGTTTTACTTTCCCTACTGTTATGTATTTGTTTTGATTGTAAAGTGTCCTTGGGTATCTTGAAAGGCGCTCAAAAATAAAATTTATTATTATTATTATTATTACCTGTACGAGTCAACGCACTCACTTACAGCGAGAAGCACCAGCTAGAGTGTCCTCCCTGACATCAACAACACAACCCCCGGTCAGTGGTGGAACGGAAGGAAGCGAAAGGGCTTCCGTGTCTCACTGCAGTCTAATTATGGGAAGTTGGAGTCCGCCCCGTAATCAAGCAAACCCCGCTCCTCCAATCAATGCCAATTTCGGGAGATGGGTGATGGAATGCAATTCCACCCGCTACATTCTACCCCCACTTTTTAAGTCGTCGCCCCGACCGACCAATGGGGCAATTTTCACACAGGGGCGTTACTTGTTGACGGCTGGGGTGCTTGCTCATCCACCTGGGTCACTACAGTCTTGGGAAGATGGTGGGGGTTGGAATGATGACCCGCGGTGCACCGAGTTGTCCGGCGCAGCACTGGAGAAAGCGGCACCACAGTACTCTCCCCTGCCACAGGAGAGTTTAAACGAGGGGCCGCTGCCAAGGCAGGAGGTCCCTGCGGCACCACAGAGCGGTCATCAGAGCACAGCTCCGGGGAACCTGAAGCTTCACCTGGAGAGAGCGACAAGATATCCTCCTGAGGGGTAGCCCCACCTGAGACCACAGGGGCCCTGTCGGGAGGAGTGCCGGGGTTCGGCGTAGGGTGAAGTGGAGCTGCCTCAGAAGACAACAACAAGAAATCTTCCTCACTCGGGGGATCCTCCTCGGGTGTACCAGCAGCTGAAGCCATCGGAGGCCTATCCAGGGGTGCAGAAAAGGCGCAAGGAATTTGTGCCTTCAATGAGTCCCTATGAACAGTCCGCACCTTCTGCAAGTTGTCTTGTGGGGCAATGGTGTAGACAGCCCCACCCTGGTCTGGTGCTTTAAGCACTTGGTACACCACAGAGCTCCAAATGTCTTGAATCTTATGCCGCCCACGGGCACTATGGTCTCGGAGATAAACCAATTGTCCAACTTGCAATGGGGCCTCACGAACTCGTTGATCATGTTGCTCTTTCCGGCGATTAGCAGCCATGGTCAAGCGCTCTTTTGCCCCTTCGAAAGCGAGCCTGAGTCTTGTCTGATGCTCGATCATCCAATCGTGTACGGTCCCAGGTACAGGATCCTGGACCCTGCCCAACAGAAAGTCCACTGGCAGGGTGGGCTCACGGCCAAACATCAAAAGAAACGGGGACTCCCCGGTGGCCTGATGAGGCGTGGTGTTATAACAATAAAGGACCTGGGGAAGACAAGCAGTCCAATCACGTTTCCGTGTCACGGGCAGGGTGCGCAGCAGGTTGTGAAGAGTTCTGTTAAAGCGCTCACACTGCCCGTTACCAGCCGGGTGGTATGGGGTGGTGCGGGACTTGGAGATCCCATACAAGGAACACAGTTGTTGGATCAGGCTGCTTTCAAAGCAGCGGCCCTGGTCCGAATGAATGCGGCCAGGAACCCCGAAGCGATAGAACCATTCATTCAGTAGTACCTGGGCCACAGTGCAAGCACGCTGATCCCTCGTGGGCACGACCTGAGTGTACTTACTGAAAACATCAGTCATAACCAGAGCATTTTCCATCCCGTTCTGAGCTGGTTCCAACAGGGTGAAGTCTATGGCTACGATCTCGTTGGGCCTAGAGGCGAGCAGATGGGGAACTGCGCGGAACTGATCCAGAGTCCTTGGCCACTTGGCAGCGGGTACAATCCTGACACCACTTTTGAACATCCGCTGCCATGCCCGGCCAATAGCAGCGCAGACGCATCAGTTCCGTAGTCCGCTCCACACCTTGGTGGCCATGATCCTGGTGTAGATTATTCATGACCTCTGACCATAAAACCTCAGGCAGGAGAAGCTGCAAGATTTCCTCTCCCCCGTCAGGACGACGGACTCTGCGGTACAAAACTCCGTCTTTCTCCCGGAAGCGCTTCCACTCTCGCAGGAGCAACAGCATTCGCTTGGAGAGACTCTGTCGCTCTTCCCGATTAGGCCGAGCGCGCCTCCTCCAGAATACCAGCAAGTCCCTCAGAAGTGGATCCGCCTCTTGCAAAGATTTAAGATCGGAGGGAGATTGACGTGGGAGGACAGAGACTGCTGACAGAGTAGCCTGTACCTCAGCATCCTGAGCGGGGGCCGGCTGAATGCATTGGGGGACTAAGGTGCCAGGAAGGGTGTACTCTCTTAAACCAGCACTGGACATGTATTGGCGAGAGAGAGCGTCAGCATTTCGGTTGCTCCTACCAGAACGGTATTTGACCTCAAAGTCAAATACCGCAAGCTGTGCTACCCAGCGGTGCTCCGTGGCCCCTAGCTTAGCAGAATGGATATAGCTAAGGGGGTTGTTATCAGTGAAGACAACACACTTATGCCCCAAGAGGTATTCTCGAAATTTCTCCGTCATGGCCCACTTGAGCGCAAGAAATTCCTGTTTCATTGAACTATAATTTGTCATGTTGCGCTCAGTGGGCCGTAAACCTCTGCTGGCATAAGCTACGGGCCACACCCTACCCGCCTGTTCCTGAGAAAGAACAGCCCCAAGGCCACTGAAACTAGCATCCACCTCGAGGATAAACGGTAAGGAGAAGTCCGCGTAGGCCAACACCGGTGAAGAGACCAACCGCAACTTCAACGCCTCAAAGCTCTCCTCGCACTGAGATGTCCAAGCGTCCTCCAGAATCTTGTTCGGTGCCCTCCTGGTTTTCGTACCCGAGAGATCTGCCACCAGTTTGTGCAGGGGGCTTGCCAGTTTGGCAAAGCCCGCGACGAATCTCCTATAATAACTGGCAAAGCCCAGAAAGGAACGTAGCTGGGTAACACACCGGGGGCGTTGCCAGTTAGCCACAGCTTCCACCTGAGCGGGATCCGTGGATACTCCTTTGCTGGAGATGACGTGTCCTAGATAGCCCACCTCTTCCCGGAAGAAGAAACATTTTTCCAATTTGGCTTTCAGGCCTTCGGTGTGGAGCCGACGGAGGACAACTTCAAGTCGTTCGAGGTGTTGAGCAAAGGAAGAGGAAAAGACCACAATGTCGTCCAAATATAGTAGTAACGACGGGTGCTGTTGATCCCCAAACATTCTCTGCATCAGCCTCTGAAACGTGCTTGCGGGCTGTACGCATTGCAGGTGGTACCATGAAGTTTGTTCCCAGTACTTGCTCGGAGCAATTGGCTGGTCCGACTGCTCTCTTTGAACCTCCAGAGTCGGGGTTGCCCGCAGGTCTGTTGGCGTCGCCCTGTCTGGTCCCGGTGACGGGGGGCACCGCTTATGTTCCAGTGGTCAATGTCGGAGTGACCGATGTTCTTCTTTACCCACGAACTAGTTTGGGCTTGCTCAGCAGTGCACAGATCGTCAGCTTGCCAACTGGAGTCTCGGAAGTGAGGCCGACCATCGCCACAATGTCATCGCAGACCGTGACGCCCATGCAAGACAGAATTGAGTCCGTGGACTTGTCAACCCTGTCTGTTGCGGAACAGGGCAACGTTAAGAGCTTGCTGCAGAAGTATGCGTCCGTGTTCTCGTCCCATGAGGGCGACTTGGGCTGTACCAACTTGATCTCCCATGACATCCCCCTATTGGATGACGTGCCTGTTCGACAGAGGTATCGACGAATCCCACCTGCGGAATATGATGTGGTGAAAGCCCACATCAATCAACTCCTCGAGTCCCAGGTAGTAAGAGAGAGTAGTAGCCCGTACGCCTCCCCGATCGTCCTTGTGAAGAAGAAAGACGGAAGCCTCCGTATGTGTGTCGATTACCGTCTGCTGAACAGGAAGACGCGCAAAGATGCTTTCCCCTTACCTCGTATTGAGGAGAGCTTGGATGCGCTTGCGGGTGCTCGTTAGTTTTCGACACTTGATCTTGCTAGCGGGTACAACCAAGTCCCAGTCTCTGAAGCAGACAAGCCCAAAACCGCATTCTGTACGCCATTTGGACTTTTTGAATGGAACAGAATGGACACACTTAAACAAAAAACAAAAAACAAAAAATATTAATGATAAAATGAAACATTCTCAAAGAAAACATGAGAGACAAAGTTCCTCGTTAAGTCCATGGGGTTCCACTGTGTTCAGTGTGTGGATCCAGAAGGCTTCTCTTCTCAGTAGAAGTTTGACCACGTCACCACCTCTTTGGGGAGGTGTAATGCTGTCTATTCCCCAGAATTTAAGCGAAGCGCATGAGCCATGATTCGCCTTTACATAGTGGCGCGCTATTGCATAGTCCAAGTTCTTATTTCTTATGGCAGCCTTGTGCTCAGCAATTCTGACTTTCAGCGCTCTGAAGACTTTGTCTCTCATGTTTTCTTTGAGAATGTTTCATTTTATCATTAATATTTTTTGTTTTTTGTTTTTTGTTTAATTGTGTCCACTTGGGTGTTTAGAATGCTCTGGCCCATAATGATTATTTTCACTTTGATTTATTTTCACCTTCACTTTATTTCTTTACTGACAAATGAAAACTTTTAGATCTACCATGAGTGCCCTTACTGGTTAACTACTACACACACCCACCCCCCTTTGAAGAACCAATGCCAAAGCAGAAGGGAGGGAAGATGTCTTTATTTTGACTGTGGTATCACCAGTATGGTTTGACTCTGAGGAAGGCGCAGGTGCGCCGAAACGTCAGTCATTTTGTGCACCAAAATAAAAAACCTCTAAAAAAGTTGCTGAGTGCTCCAGTCATCTCTGGGTCTAGTCACTGTGAAGTAGCCCAGCTTGTCTTTATACTGCTGTCCTCGACGGTGAGCACCACCAAGGCTGAAGCGCAGACATCCCCTCTTTGAAGTGTAACCCCGGAGTGTTCCAAGGACAACCTCCCTGTCACTGCTGCTCGCCTAACAATGGAGACTTTCGCTTCAATCAACGCAACTACCACGAACAAATCAGATATTCTGACCTATTCGGAGGAACAAGGTGCCAAAATAGTACTACCGCACTCGATGTTTCAGGATCTGTTTACGACGCCAGAGCATACTACTCTCTCCCTTACAAGAGACCTGGAGGATCTGAAAAAAAGAGACACCCGACTCCTCTGGCATTCCATTACGCTTTCAGAGTATTGGAGAGTTAAGCGAATCCCTCGCGGGCTTCGCCTGAAGAAAATACCCTCGTTTGGACTAGATGACCCTGAATTCATGCAGAACTGGGAAAAGATCTTAAACAAGTGCTCTTTGGATCTCATGCTGTTGACCATCGAAAAAACGAAGATGGAAAGAGAGAAGACTTCTACAGCGATCCAACAAACAGAAGAGAAGATAAAGACGCAAACCAACGGTGACGCCGAAGCTATACTCAACAAAATCAACTCCGACCTCAAACAATTCCAAGTTGAACTACAAAATTACAAGATACAGAAGTATGAAACGGTGGCAAAGGACTATGCGGAAGGAAGAATCTACGATTGGAGAAATGACGTGAAGAGGAGACCATCCAGGAAACCGCGCACCGCGCGTCAATCAAGGAACAGGGACCGTTTTTCCACCTCGGCCAGCGAATGGGAGTCTCCACACGCCAGTGACGCAGAGAACCAACAAGATACCCGAGCTTTTTTACCCAACGCCAGGCCCCCCCAACAAAGAGGACGAGGAGGGGTTCGAGGGGGCGCAAGAGGAAGACCTCCAAAGGAGCCGACTCGACGCTCTCCTCGCAACCAGTTCGAGCCTCCCCACAGACGGTAATTAATATCTCCGGATCGGACATCAGTGAAGCAGAGATGCAAGTCATGAATAAAGGTTTATCTTTCTGTCCCTCCAACAACATAAACCCCTTCACACTCAAAGTTGACACTTTCAAGTTTATACGCTCACTGCATTTAAAGCACCTCTTCTCCCGCCAGCCAAACGCACTGTTGAATGCCAATGCAATCATGCGTAATTCCCAACCTGTACATTCACCCACTAGCAGGGAAGTCACACCATTTAGGAAAAAATCCACCTTTGTCCCTCATTTCAACCATAATCCCTCTATCTTGGCCTACAAAAACCTAATTGAGAATGACCTCACCAAATTGTGCAGCAAACCACAACGCAAAAAAGGCAACATGACTGCAATGGAAATTAAAAGCCTGAATGAACTAGAGCAAAGAAAAGACCTAGTCATCCGCTCTGCGGATAAAGGGGGATCGGTGGTTGTGATGAATAAACAGCAATATGACACAGGCATCATGTCCCAATTAAATGAAACGGCACATTACACACGACTTCCAAGCAATCCCATGGAACAATACAAAGTCATAATTGACGAAGTTGTCCAGACTGCACACACCCGTGGTTGGATAACAGAAAAGGAAAAAGAGTTTTTGATGGTGAAACACCCGATATGTCCTATTTTTTATGGTCTACCCAAGGTTCACAAGTCACTCGAAAATCCTCCCCTCAGACCAATAGTCTCTAGTATTGGATGCTTAACGGAACCGCTTTCCCAATACCTGGACTTTTTTCTGAAGAAATATGTTACAAATCTTCCATCCTATTTGGGGGACACGACGGACATTTTAAATACACTGAAGGAATTCAAATATGATGGTGAATACATACTAGTGACATGTGATGTACAGAGCCTATACACTTGTATCCCACACACAGCTGGCATGGAGGCCCTCTCACATTTCTTTAACACCCGTGCACCTGAGATGGTACCCCCTAATGAATTTCTTTTAACATTGGCTGAATTAATATTAACAAAGAATTACTTTCAATTCTCGGGCGTGTACTATTTACAGAGACAAGGAGTGAGCATGGGAAGCTGTTTTGCGCCATCGTATGCGTGTTTAGTGATGGGACTTTGGGAAGAGAAATTCATATTTAATCCCAACAATAATAGTTACTTATCATGCATCCCCCTATGGAAACGCTACATAGATGACGTCATATTCACATGGACTGGAACCCTTACTGACCTCAAAAAATTCATGGATTATATCAACAGCACTACCCCATTCTTAAGATTTACAAGTGAACATTCTCCGGAAAAAGTGGACTTCCTCGATCTGACTATTCTCCGAAATGCCCAAGGCCAACTAGAAACCACTATCTATCGCAAACCCCTCAGTAGAAACACGCTCCTCAGAGCAGACAGTCACCACCCCAAACAATTAATAAAAAATATTCCAATCGGTCAATTCCTACGTCTAAAGAGAAACTGTAGCAGTGACGCAGACTTTAACACAAAGGCCATGGAAATGGCGGAGCGCTTCCGCGAACGCGGGTATGCTGAAACGGACATAGACACAGCCTATCAGCGAGCCAAAGGCACAGAGAGGGCACACCTACTGAGAAAATCAAGGCGCGCTTCAGCACAGAGACTATGCTTCTCAACTGAGTACTCAAACCTGGGTGGAGAGGTAAAGCAAATTATCAAGAAACACTGGCATGTCTTACAAAGCGACCCGGCCCTAAGTGACATTTGTGCTGAACAACCACGCATCGCTTTTAGGAAAACGCGCTCACTGAGAGATCGACTTGTGCATACATCACCCAGCCCTCCTAAACAGCTAGGCTGGCTGACAGCACCCCCCCAAGGGTTCTACCGATGTGGTCGATGCACCCACTGTTCAAACTCGAATGACACCAAACAGTTCTCCCACCCACATACTGGCAAAAAGTTTAAAATCAACTCATTCATTAACTGCAATACCACCCATGTCGTTTACATCCTAAAATGCCCTTGTGGACAGACGTGGGACAGACCAAACGAGCGCTGAAAGTCAGAATTGCTGAGCACAAGGCTGCCATAAGAAATAAGAACTTGGACTATGCAATAGCGCGCCACTATGTAAAGGCGAATCATGGCTCATGCGCTTCGCTTAAATTCTGGGGAATAGACAGCATTACACCTCCCCAAAGAGGTGGTGACGTGGTCAAACTTCTACTGAGAAGAGAAGCCTTCTGGATCCACACACTGAACACAGTGGAACCCCATGGACTTAACGAGGAACTTTGTCTCTCATGTTTTCTTTGAGAATGTTTCATTTCATCATTATTTTTTGTTTTTTGTTTTTTGTTTAATTGTGTCCACTTGGGTGTTTAGAATGCTCTGGCCCATAATGATTATTTTCACTTTGATTTATTTTCACCTTCACTTTATTTCTTTACTGACAAATGAAAACTTTTAGATCTACCATGAGTGCCCTTACTGGTTAACTACTACACACACCCACCCCCCTTTGAAGAACCAATGCCAAAGCAGAAGGGAGGGAAGATGTCTTTATTTTGACTGTGGTATCACCAGTATGGTTTGACTCTGAGGAAGGCGCAGGTGCGCCGAAACGTCAGTCATTTTGTGCACCAAAATAAAAAACCTCTAAAAAAAGTTGCTGAGTGCTCCAGTCATCCCTGGGTCTAGTCACTGTGAAGTAGTCTTGATACTGCTGTCTTCGACGGTGAGCACCACCAAGGCTGAAGCGCAGACATCCCCTCTTCGATGTGTTATAGTTTGACAATATTATAGAGAAGTGTAGACAAGATGAAATTAATGTAATATTTTAGCTGACTAAATTTATTTTAGATTTCGTTGACTAAAATTGTATGAATTTTAGTCGACTAAAACTATACTAAAATAAAAATTATTTAGATGACAAAATTTTGACTAAAACTAAAATTACATTTTCGTCAAGAGACTAAAACTAAAACTAAATTAGAAATTCCTGTCAACATTAACACTAGCAGAAAGGGGCGCAAAATCTTTGCAAAAAATGAGAAAATGCCTCCACAAAATCAGACATTTTGACCGCAAAAATCACAAAATCCCACTGCAAAATCCTGGAGGGACTGGTTTGTGTGTGTGTGTGTGTGTGTGCGTGCGTGCGTGCGTGCGTGCGTGCGTGCGTGCCTGCGTGCGTGCGTGTGTGTGTGTGTGTGTGTGTTGGTTGGTGGGTGTATATATTTAACCTGCCAGATAGGAGCTGTGTGTGCGTGCGTGTGTGTCTGTGAGTGTCTGCAGGCCCGTTGCGTTAAGGTAAGTAATGTAGGCAGTTGCCTAGGGCCCCCGAGTAGGAGGGCCCCCCAAGGACGACAGGTTATGTATTCAACAGCAATGATGATTTGAAATATTGAAATAGCTTTATAATAAGGCACTGTCAT
>NW_026946258.1:70000-72500 GCF_034702125.1 Engraulis encrasicolus | reverse complement strand
TTTTCGATTCCCTGATTGTCGCTCCCAACGCAGGACGCTCCCCGGTCGGCTCGCTCCCACTAGCCAGACTATCGATCCCACCGCCTAACGGAGCTAGTTATCTTTCTGATGTTAGTTTTTTGTTTCTAACCCTAACCCTAAACCTAACCCTAAATTGCTTGTATGTGGCAGTGTATGATAATACGTGAAATATAATCGGTGGGACTACACGTCCGGGAGTGATAGAAACACCTGGGACTACACGTCCGGGAGCGATCTCAGTTGGGAGTGTCCATCTATCTCCCTTGGTTTTCAGTGCTGGGCAGTAGCGAAGCGACTAGTTTAATTACATTCTCTAGTAGCTTGGTCGTAGCGTCACTACTATGTATCGAGTAGCTAACGTCCCTGTAGTTAAGCTATTTTTCCTCAAGTAGCGACGTAGTCTACAAAAGCTACAATTTGTCCCCCATCGATTTTACTCAATGATTTTTGTTTTACTTTCTCTATCCTGAAACCTAGGCAGTCACACAGGGGTTCCAAGACCCACCTGCGTAAAATCAAGTCAAAGGTGGGATATAATTTAGTTCCATGCTACTTTGAAACACCTTGCCCTTTCACCAAACCGACCGATTCTTCCTTGTTGCGTTCTATATTATGAAAGCTAACCTTGAGTAGTTCTGGCGGCAGCTCTCAGTAACGCGAGCCCAATGTATCAGCGCGAGCTCAATGTCGACCAGAGTGGTCAAGTTAATAGAGCACGCCACCCCGAAATCAATGTGAAATACCCTGGCATTTGCAACAGTAGGCAACCTGTCCTTACAAAGTATGGGACCTCAAAACAGCACTTGTTGCACAAATAAGTGTAGATGGCCTCTTCAAGAAATTGAAATTATGTATGGTCACTTTTTCTTATTGTTTCACGTGGAGGTCTACTGACCTTGTCTAAATAATGTAGGCTAGTTTATGTCCATGTATTATATTAGGACCCAAGGTTAATGGGTTATTCTATTTACCATGTTTTCACAGGCTGCTGTCTCATAATATGGCGAAGACGAGTCACCTGAAGGCCTAACTCGCCATAGAAGACTGAAAGAATGTAAGATTAACTTCTTTGTGACCAATATGACTTGCTCATTGATACATTTGCTATGTCAATATGAGGTGCATGGTGAATTATTTAATTTATTTGTCTCGCTTCTAGGAGCTGTAGAAACAACAGGGTGTTCTTTTTCAGGGTATTCTTTTTTATAGAACTGGACAGGTCATTTATTCGTTCCCCTTGTTTTTTGAAGTGTCCTGTAGGATGCTGTGTCCTGCAATCCTGTGTGCTGTGCTACAGACGCGTGTGGAGGTCAACCCAAAGTGGGCACAGTCTCACCACAGAAGAGTGAAAGAGGGTAAGCTTAACCTATAGCCTACGTCAGGGTCGGGGAACGTTTCTCATTCGAAGGGCCACTTCAAATTCATCCGAGGGGCCGTAAAAGTCCTCCAAGGGCCGTACTATGAACACAAACCAGGATTTTCCCTTTCACTTTAGGCCTATATTGAAGGCAGCCACATTTAAACAAACACCACCTTCTTCAGGTTCCCTGAATATAACTTAATTGTTTTGCAAATGTATTTTCTAAGATTCCTTTACAAAATATGTCATATTTCATGTGAAGCTGAATAGCATTAAAATTATATCGGGGGGCCAGATAAAACTGCCTCAAGGGTCGCAAACGGCCCTAGAGACATAGGTTCCCCACCCCTGGCCTACATTGTCAATATGACTTGTGCTACTTTATAGATAAGTTGTCAATGCTGTGCATTGCTATGTTTTGATTCATTTTCTTACATCCTACAGATCCTGGCAGGGAGACGGTAGTGTCCTGCAGAATGGTGATGGGCCAATCTTACAAGAGACCACAGAAAACTGATATAGTGTAAGATTATCCCTGTTGGGCTCAATAGGTCTTGCTTATTGACATATTTGTTATATTATATATATATATATATATATATATATATATATATATATATATATATATATATATATATATATATTTATTTATTTGTCTCGCTTCTAGGAACTATAGAAACAACAGAGTGCCTGCTGCAGTATGACGAGGACACCCTGAGCAGAGAGCTCCAATAGACCCAGGTCCAGTGTCTTGGCAGGGTGAAATGGCACTGATATGGGTATGTACTGATGTCAGTTAAAATGAATGAATGAATTAATTATCATATCTGAATAATGTGAACACTGGATTTACCACACACACACACACACCCTAGGCCTAGATGATTTGGACCCAAGGTTACTTTTACCACAGCTCTGGCACATCAATTTTCATTTGTTTAATAACTGGGCAGGTCATTTATTCATTCCCCTTGTTTTTTTGTTTGTTTGATTGTCTTTTGTAGTGTCCTGCAGGATGCTGTGTCCTGCAATCCTGTGTGCTGTGCTACAGACGCGTCTGGAAGCCAACCTGAAATAAGCACAGTCTCTCCACAGAGGAGTGAAAGAGGGTAAGCTTAA
>NW_026946258.1:45000-65000 GCF_034702125.1 Engraulis encrasicolus | reverse complement strand
GAGGGGACCATTCGTATGAAACGTTGGACCATTCGTATAAGGCAGGGGATCTTTCGTCGAGGACGTTCCGTCTACCGCAAAAGCCTACGAAACGTCCTTAAAATTTAACTAAAGATCCTTAGGTTTGAACTAAACGTCCCTTCAGCCTGCCTATATTAGAAATGTAAATCAGCTTTTTTAATGCTCATTTTAACGGGTTTTCTTCAGCCTGCCTATATTAGAAATGTAAATCAGCTTTTTTAATGCTCATTTTAACGGGTTTTGTTTAGGCCTATTTAAATATGTAAATCAGCTGTTAAGTTTTGTTTTTTGTTGATTTAAACATGTAAATCTATAAATAAAATGTACTTACTCATTTTAACTGGTATGTTTTTTTTTACGTTTACGCCGTTACATTTTTTGACAATTTACGTTTAGGCCTACGCCTTACATTTTTTGATAATTATCTAGGTTACTTTCTACTCCTTACATTTCTGGAACAATATTTGAGAAGCTTTTTTTTTTTTACTTTTACGCCGTTACTTTACTCCGTTACATGTTTTGACAAATATCTGTAGGCCTATGTTACTTTCTACTCCTTACATTTCTGGAACAGTATTTGAGTAGCCCCAGCTGCGGGCAGAGAGGCGGGACCAAGCACAGCCTGCTCTTAGAATCAGAATGCGTCTAGAAGTGGACTATTGACCCTTGTGCTCGCTTTGAATCAGACAGAGCGCACGTCTATGCTATTAGACTAATCTAGAATAATCTAGAAGTATTGACCATTGAGCACATTGTCATGCAGCGAGTTTTCTGACTTTCCGGTAATTTTTTAGATGTGAAGCACCAGCAACAAGAGAATGCTGTCTGCCGACACTTTGATGTTTCTGATTCTGAATGACAACAAAGTTCGCGCATGAGCCAGAACACTATATAACAGTGTTGAAAACATTACAGAACCCATGCACCTGTGTTAAGTCCATGGCTATAGTAAAGAGAGAGAGAGAGAGAAGTTAAATCGCTACGTTAACACTGCACAGGAGCGCGTTCTCTCTCTCTCTCTCTGTCTGGCAAGGCAATGTTCTTGAGCAATGGTTTTATTCATTGAATAATCTGGTAGCTGCCTATTTTGTTTTATAGGGCCTATGTCTTTTATTGTTGGAAATCGTCCATCGATCCAGTCAGGCTGCCTATTTTAGGCTATAGGCCTATTATTCCCGTGTGTCCTATTTCTTTTGTTCGAAGTCTAAATATGTGGTAAAACTGATTTACCCGCGATTCATATGCCTAATAATGGCACAAATTGAATGATAACAAAATAGTTTGCGCATGAGGCAGAAAAAATATAACAGCGTCGGAAAACATTACAGAACCCCTGCACCCGTGTTAAGTCCATGGCTACAGTAAAGAGAGAGAGAGAGAGAGAGAGAGAGAGAGAGAGAGAGAGAGAGAGAGAGAGAGAGAGAGAGAGAGAAGTGAAATCGCTATGTTAACACTGCATAGGAGCGCGTTCTCTCTCTCTCTGCCCGGGTTTTTTGTTTGTTTTGTTTTTAAATGACAAAGTGCTGGTCTCATAAACACCCGTTTGCTTCTGATTTCTGTGGCAGTTGATTATTAGCCAACTGTAGGCTGTGCATTGTTGGTGGATGCAATATTGTCTGTGCAGGTCACTGTTGGTCAGTTCTGGGAAGGTCTATGCCTACATACTACCAATGTCAGATTTTAATGGAATGACATGTCTCGCCCCTCTTCCAAACTGACACCAGACAGAAAAGATAGGCTACCCTACTTAAAAACATTAACATGACTCCATGTTCAAATAGAACCGAAACAGTTGCAGAGACTGTTTCCTGCAGTGTTTCTCAACCTTTTTTTAGGCAAGGCACCCTTTCAATTCATGAAAAATTAAGGCACCCCAAACCAACAAGCCGTAACATGGCATCGCATCCGATAACACACAAGCTTAGAAAAGTAACACATTTGGAGACGTCACACGACCTAGGTTCGAAGTTGCAGCTGACTGGGGCGACCTATATTTACTTTAGGCTATTGTGCGTAGATAGCAGATGAAAGATTCCACTGACCAGCATTAACTTATCAATTTAGTCAAATATCTATTATATTAGGCTACATAATTTATTTATCAGCCACCTTTCCAGGGCACCCCTGAAGGGGGTCCGCGGCACTCCAGGGTGCCCCGGCACCCCTGTTGAGAAACACTGTCAGATCAAAGGCAGACGTGGATATGATAAATTCAAATGATAAATTATAGAACTTTATGGTTTTGGTTAACCTGCACCCGAAACCAGGCACAAATCACACCTGTCTCACCCGCGCCAGCCCCTACCACCTCCGCCCACCTTTCACCCCCACCACCCCCGCCCCCACTGGAATGGGAGCTGTAGCTGTAGCCTAATTGCCCTGCACCGACAATCGCCCTGCATACCATTGTAGGGACTATTACACCAAAGTTTAATTCATTTCCCTTCATTTTACGAATGCCCGCCATTTTGTAAAATACAGACACCATTTTCTTTTCTACTGTACCTGGTTCGAATTACATACGTGGCTCAGCCCCGCCCCTGTACCTATAAAACCCCAGGTCAAGGTATGAATCGCCCCTATTCCCCGACGCCCGACTTCCTCCATCGAGATGTGAGACGTGCCGGGACACGTCTCCTTAGAGGGACGTCTAGAAATTATTGAAACTGTAAGTTATCTTGGCCAGGTTAACACAACAGTCGATATATTTCTTCCTTCAACCTGTTTTCGTTTGTATTGCATTCGGTTGCGATATTTCGAGTGACTTTTGCCAACACTGCTAGGAGAGCAGTGAGTCAGGACACACGAGGAACTCACGCGCTATAGGATAACTTTTGTACGGACAATTGTTAATCTTTTACTAGTACTGAAATCAAAGGAACCTCCCTGGAGTCGAAAAAGATTCGGTTGAGGCTTGATGGTCTGTCCCCCAAGAGAGCGGACAACCCGGTACAGTTTACGCGTGGAACGGATTCACGTGCACCCCTTTCTCACTCGGCCCCGCAGGCACCGCAAAGACAATCGGATTACACAACGAAATACCCCTTTCTTTTCCCCGTTCAACGAAGCAAGACTTTTTGGACACATTGCAACCTCGTGCCCCGGAACGGCGCGTGGTATCGCTTGGGCCACAGGCAGTACCCGAGCTCTTGGATAACAAAGGAATCTTGCGTGCACGAAGACGCACACACCCACCTCGCCCGAGAGATCAAAGGATTTCTTTCTCTTCCTACCAAGGATAACGCAGTAAGCACTGAATTGGGCATAGATATGCAGTTAGGACTGTTACATAGCTTTGAGGAGTTGTGTTTAAATATCCACACTTGTAGAGTGTGATATATTTTATTTTGGGTTATTTTGTTCTATCTGTTCTTTCTTTTCTTTCTCTCTTTCTCCCCTCTCATCACCACAAATAGCCACACGCTATTCTTAGTTTACATTAGTTGCAATATTGCCATAGGCCATACTTGCACCCACATGTAAATTATCCACTCACAGAGATACACGTACCCGTGTTTTAACCCATAGAGTCACCGAGTCGAGGACGTAAGCTATTGTTGGGAAAGAGCGCCAAGCGCTTCCTTTCCCTTCCCCCCACGCATACTGTAAAACCTTTAAACAAAGGACTGTATACTCTGATCAGCCTGAACTCCTATCTTGAAGATAAGTTCCCGCTTCATCAGCCGAAAGCTTAACGCCCCTCCTTGTAACTCATATTTCGGTCCTGCGCGCAAGAGCTGCGCAGAATCATTTGAGCCATAGTTCATAGAACACACATCTCTCACTCTCTCTCTCCTCCCACCGCTCTGCACAAGCGGTGACAGAGGTGCGCGGCTCCACCGAGCGCGCGCCTCCTCTCTCTCTCTCTCTCTCTCTCTCTCTCTCTCTCTCTTTCTCTCTCTCGCATAGCGTACACACACACACACACACACACACACACACACACACACACACACACACACACACACACACACATAGCGCATCCTCTCATACCCCGTGTATATATTGTATATTTTATTTAAGTTCTTATGCCCTGCAAGTCACATTGGCTGTATCAGTGTTATGACCGGATGATGCTTTTACAATAAATGTGCATTGTGGTGAACTGTGTTTGTCTTATTTGAACAATTTCTACGAAGTCAACCAGAAAAGAATTCACACAAAAACCTTCAGATTATTACTCAATAATGGTCATGATTTTATGAGACGGTCATGAAACGTGTTTTATGCAATCATTAATTAGACAATTGACGATTCCATGAGTACACACCTACACATTATTGATCCCCAGCGTGAAGGGTTTAACACACTCTTCATGCATCATTTCTTATACTCTTATTCCTCACATATAGTAATAACACATTACATATTTGGAACTGTACAAGTTATCCACACCCAATAATGTAATTCCGATTGCATAACTGCAATTGTACCTACATATTTTGGTGCCCCTGCGTGAGGAAGAATATTCCTCACGTCCAATAAATGTGGGATTACCCCTACATATTTTGATGCCCGTGTGCGAGGAAGAATAGTCCTCGTACCCATAAATGTAGTTTTACCTACACCATTCTAATGGCTGAAATTTTAATGAGATGGCAGAAAATGCATCTAGGCTATTGCTTTAAAAAAGGCACATTTATGGCACACAGCATTTCTACTTTTTACAAAGAAAAGGTTCAGTTTGGGCGCTTTTTTCTCTGCTGAAATTAGATGACCTCCAGCCATTTAGAATAAAATGCCGTCTAAGAATACAAAACCAAGCATGAAAATGTGAACAAACGTCCATAAAAATGGCAGCCACTGCATTTTTCCAGAGGTGGAAAGAGTACAGAACATTTGTACTCAAGTAAAAGTTTCTTTACTTTGCCTAAATCCTACTCGAGTAAAAGTAGGTCTACATAGATCTAAATCGAAAATGTAGGCTACTAGGCCTATTCTTTCTTTTTCTTGAATAGGCTATCGCCCTTATAACGCCTATCTCTTGCTTGGCACCAGCCATCATCCAATGCATTGATCCAGATAGTAGGCCTACAATAATCACAATTCGGTGTGGCATCATATGCCTACATTATCTTTCATTTACGGCAGATTGTGTCAGCCAGGGGAAAAAAACAGGTGTTGATGAAGACGTGCAAATACCATAGCCTTGTAATGCGATGACCGTGATACGGTGTTCATTAGGCTATATAGCATATTTATAGGCATAACATAGGCTGTTTCAAATGATAAATTATAGAACTTTATGGTTTAGGGTAACCGTTTCATACATTTATTAACTCCTTACACTTTCTGCCTTCTCTTTCCATATGTGATAAATAAGGTGCTTGCATTGACACGCTGTTGTTTTAATTTTGCATTTCTTCCATGTCCTGGTATGCTTTATCGAATTAGCCATGTCATGACATATTTTATTAACACTATTATTTTTTTAACAAGTGGGGAGTTCGTTGATAGTTTCCTTAAGGGTGAAGTAGCCTACTATTTAGACTAGAGTTGCCTCCTCCAGCCAACCATTCGGCGGACAGTGTTCTGCCTATAGGTAGCAGGATCGATAGGCTAATGATGATGGTCAGGGCGCACATCAGTGCTTGGGTTGTCTATGTTTTTTTTCTGGAATACTGTCGCTGATCAGATAGAAATGATCCTGTTATGAACCCGAGTTTAGTAGATATCGCGCAGTGAACGAGGCAGCCTGCAAACAGTTTGAAGCGCAATGTGGCTGTAACAAGTTAGAAAGTAGCCAAACTCTGTTGCTTGTTAACCTTTTTAAATTATGTGCGTAATGGTGGGGTGACGTCCGTGCCAATGTCTTATCCGGAGCGTATCGCTCGGTGCGTAATTCCAAGAGCAGTATAATGAAAAGGAAGAGAAGGAAGATGGTGGGCTAGACCCGAAACGTTTGTCCCCTGTCTGTCGGTTTTATTTACTTTTTTCGGCTTTGTTTAATACAGTTTTTGATTCTGCATTCAGCTCCAGTGTGCGACTCCTTTCTTTCTTTTTATATTATGAGCGTTCCACGAACTATCTTTCTTTGCGCACGCTATAAAATGGCAATAAACCTGTTACTATAAACTACTGGTTAACTATGTATTCTATGCTTTCTAATGTTGGTAAAGGCGGGATAAGCGGGATAATGTATTGTCCACACGTGACTACGGAAATATATTTCCTTCGAAGCGGAATAACAGCACTCCGCCTTCAGCATCGGGGGTGTTATTCGCCCCGTAGGGAAATATTTTCTTATAGTCATGTGTGGACAATACGTTATCCCTTACCTTTAAATTACTGTTGTAGGCCTACATTTTAAAACATTTCGTCGATATTGTAGCGGTGCAACCGACTGTAGTTTTAAGTTATGAGATGGGCGCCAGTCAGGCAGCAATAAGACTGCCGTTACCTTTCCAAAAATGAATACAAATCAGTGACCAACACATTAGAAATAACTCAGATCAACACAACGAATATCTTTTCTTATTTTTAGTAGTGCACTTTTGCAAAACCCTTGTTTGCAGACTTGTGCGCTTGGTCTCAATTTGGAACAGCTCACATCAATGTCTGGCTTAGCATTCTTGCGAATGCTGATCTTCTCGGCGCACACTTCATGGTTCCCTCTCTCTTGCTCTCTCGGCTTGTTGCTTCCTGACAGTCTCACCCGCCATTTGAAATTAACCCCATTTTATAGGCTGCACATGTAGTGCACAGGGGGTAACGCTGCTATCTCACTCCGGAGGAGGCAGAGGCAGTCCGTTACGATATAGTATATTTATAAAATAGGCTATAAAATAGGCCTAATGATAAAAAAGCAGCCTGAACTAAAATGAAAAATTAATTACGCACGCACTTTCTACATGGTTCGTTTTTTGTTTTCATTGCATTGTGGTGGTAGGCACACAAGTTTGATAAAATATAAAAATAATAGGGTAATAAAATAGGCAGACTAAACTAAACGTCTGCCCAGTTAAATGAAAGGTCTGCATGGGTTGAACGTAACGTCCTTAGGTCTTCTACGAAAAATCCTCAGTTACTGCACGAAACGCCCTATGCCTTCTACGAATGGTCCCACGTTTTGTTCGAACAATTGTTCGAATTGCTCAACAATTGCTCAACAAATCATTAGACGAATCGTCTCGCAACCCCTATAGTCTAAGGTCTTGTAGAGGCCATATTTGTAGTTCAGTGGCCTTGTTTTATTATGGGCTTCAATGGGAGAAAAGACTACACCCGTGGGCCAAATCCGGCCTGGGCATGGCAAACATTTGGCCCGCCATGAGGTCACAGCAACATTTTTCATTTCTGCTCCCCTGAAGAGTCCATTTGGGTAGTTTAATTTTTTCGTCGTCTTATTAATCATGTCTATGTTAACATGTAAATGGAAATATTAATCATGCCTATGTAATGTAAATGTAAATATTAATCATGTCTATGTTAACATGTAAATATTAATCATGCCTATGTTAACATGTAAAAATTAATCATGTCTATGTTACAGTTTTTCTCAATTGGTTTCGTACATTTCTCACAACAGAATAATGATTCTCAAAAGTCTTTGTTCAATTGTGACTTCCTGGTGTCAGCTGTGCACATGGTCAAATCAGTTTCTCATTGTTTTCGGCATATAGCAAATGCTCTTGTCCACCATGCCATGGCTGTGTACAATTCTCAGTGATTTCATACATTATCAATTGCTTTTGTCATATCACTCAAAAAGCTTTGCCACTGATTGCATGAAACTATCTCAATCCTATCTGATCAATGTAATATAAAACTGAATTTACAACATTTCCCATCCAATCTAAACAACATTTCGCTTCAGAAAAGATCCTTAAGAGGGTACTATTCAATTGGCAACATGAGAAATTGATTTGACTAGCTTGTCCATACACTATGACACAATGACTAACCATTCTGCTGGCGCTGATACGTTCATTGACACAAAACCTTGGTTTTTGAAAGACAAATAAGGGTTTTGAGCAAGAGACTCTGTTTTGCAGGTCATCCACGGTGTTTTGCCATTTGTTAAAGCTGTTTTGAGAATGAATATTATGTTTTGCAAAATGCGAAAGATTCGAGATATGTACAAAACCACTTGAGAAATACTGTAACATGTAAATGTAAATATGAATCATGCCTATGTTTGCATGTAAATGGAAATACTCCAATCAAAAGGAAGAAGTCTACCACACATTTTCTTGACTTTATGCTCGTTTATTTAGAGCGAACAACACGTTTCGCCTCAGAGCGTCATCAGGCTCGCTCTAAATAAATGAGCATAAAGTCAAGAAAGTGTGCAGTATACTTCTTTCTTTTGAAGTATTGAACACCTGCGTTTACCAGCACCTGTGCATGGAACTTTGAACCGATGTAAATGGAAATATTAATGATGTCTATTTTAACATTCTGATTGCAATAATGAAGATTATTATGTAAACATGATAAAGACATTTTTTCTGAAACTTCATATGGATCAAATAATGTACTGAAGTATTTAACAACACTTATTTGTATGTTGTTGTTTTAAGTCATCATATTGTTTGTGTGTGTGTGTGTGTGTGTGTGTGTGTGTGTGTGTGTGTGTGTGTGTGTGTGTGTGTGTGTGTGTCTGTCTGTCTGTCTGTCTGTGTGTGACTGAGATAAAATAGAGTATTTGTGAGTTATTTCAAATGAACTGAACCCTCAACATCCCATAATATCCCCATCAGTTGAGGCTCAAAAAGAGAGGGGGGCCCAGAATTGGGGGCCCAAGGAGAGGGAGGGCCCAGAATTGGGGGCCCAAGGAGAGGGGAGCGGGGGCAGAATTGGGGGCCCAAGGAGAGAGGGGGCCCAGAATTGGGGGCCCAAGGAGAGAGGGGGCCCAGAATTGGGGGCCCAAGGAGAGAGGGGGCCCAGAATTGGGGGCCCAAGGAGAGAGGAGGCCCCAAATTGGGGTCCCAAGGAGAGAGGGGGCCCAGAATCGGGTCCTCATTACATTGTATGTACTGACTGTGTTAAAGTGTTTTGAGAAAGCAGAAACTTCATCAAGAGGATCAGTGGTGAGGACTACAGGTGGGAAGTAAAGGGGAAGGGCGCCCCTTAGTGGCCAACTGAACAAAGTTCACGTGTAGTGCTGATTAGTGTGTGTGTGTGTGTGTGTGTGTGTGTGTGTGTGTGTGTGTGTGTGTGTGTGTGTGTGTGTGTGTGTGTGTGTGTGTGTGTGTGTGTGTGTGTGTGTGTGTGTGTAATTCTGTGTGTGTGTGTGTGTGTGTGCGTGCATGCGTGCGTGCACGTGCGTGCGTGTGCGTGCGTGTGCGTGCGTGCGTGTGTGCATGCGTGAGTATGTGTGTGTGTGTCTGTGTGTGTGTGTGTGTGTGTGTGTGCGTGCGTGCGTGCGTGTGTGTGTGTGTGTGTGTGTGTGTGTGATCCTCCTAGTCTCCTAAAGGGGCATGGCTGTCATAGGACAGCAGGTGACAACCTTACGTACGTCAAACACACTCCTTATGAACCGATATCACTACTAATATGGAACAGTCTACCTTTCCATGTCCGCCAAAACCCCACACTACATTTATGGTGTAAGTGCAACACTAGCACATGATATCACATTGCTGTTACTGATTTAGACTTTCATTTGTCCTTAGTGCCATCTCCCTTTTAAATTCACATCCCCACTGATTGACGTCTTGACCTGATGCCTGGCGTTGTTTATGGTATATCTTATTGTATGATGATGTTCTTATTTTATTTATTTCATTATTTCATGATGTGTTTTCATCTTTTTTTTATAACCCTATTTATGGTCATTTTAACAACCTTTTATTGACCGCTACACTTTATGTCTGTCCTTTGGTATATGTTGTTGTCTATATGTGCTTATGTCTTGTTGCACACCTAATCGCCCCTTTTGGGGACAATAAAGTTGAAACGTTGAAACGTTGAAAGTTGACATTGTTGTTACACCATTCACTACATAGTACCTAGTAGTAGAGTAGAGTAGAGTAGAGTATCTTTTATTGATCCCAGGGGGAAATTAAGGTGTCAAGTAGCATACACACATACATAAATGAAGACATTGCTCACAAGACGTAACACACATATTACACATAAAATAATCATCATATATAGCTCACTGTTACATATATTTGCCAAGGCATCTCTCTCTCTCTCTCTCTCTCTCTCTCTCTCTCTCTCTCTCTCACTCACTCACACTCACTCTCACTCTCACTCTCTCTCACACACACACACACACACACACACACACACACACACACCAAAAATAAAGTGTAAAGTGTCCACAGTGTTCACATGTGCCTTAGCTGAGTGGCACATAGAAGCCAACACAAAGTGGCCATAAAGTGTCCAGGAGTGTCCATAGTCTCTCTGCCTAGTACAATGTCCTGTACAATGGGGGGGTGTAACACAAGTCGCCCCCCTGTCTCACCACACACACACACACACACACACACACACACACACACACACACACACCAAAAATAAAGAGTATATAGTGTCACCTGTGCCAAAAACAAAGTGTCCAGGAGTATCAGTAGTCCAGGGGGTTACACAAGTCGCCAACTGTGTCTCTACACACACACACACACACACACACACACACACACACACACACACACACACACACACACACACACACACACACACACACACACACACACACACACACACACACACACACACACACACACACACACACACACACACACACACACACAAGCAGCTGTGCATTGTCCAGTGACTGCACTGTCCAGTGAAGAGAAGTCGAAGGGTAAGGGGTTAACAGTCCAGGTAAATAAAGTGTGCAGGAGTGGGATTTGCTATGCAGTCCAGTCCCCTATGACAATCTCTCTTTGTGTGTCCTTCTGTGCAATGTTGAATAGCTGGATGGCCCTGGGTACAAATGACTTCCGCAGCCTGTCTGTCTTGCAGGAGATGGCTCGCAGTCTGTAGCTGAACAGGCTTATCTGGTTGTTGAGGACTGGGTACAGGGGGTGCTCGTAGTTGTCCAAAATAGAGTCCAATCTGCTAAGTGTCCTCTTGTCAGCAGTGGTTGTGAGGGCGTCCAGTTCTGTGCCGACAACAGACCCTGCTTTCCTCACCAGCCTGTCAAGCCGTCCAGCATCTCTCTTCCTAATGCTGCCACCCCAGCATGCCACAGCATAGGAGAGCACACTGGCCATGGCAGACTGGTAGAACATCTGCAGGAGTCTGTTGCAGACATTGAAAGACCTCAGCTTTCTCAGAAAGTAGAGTCTGCTCTGTCCTTTCTTGTACAGTGCATGTGAGTTTGCAGACCAGTCCANCTTAGAGTCCAGGTGAACATCCAGGTACTTGTATGTGGAGACTTTCTCCACTGTCTCCCCCTCGATGGAGACAGGCACCAGGGGTGGGGTGGTTCGCCTGAAGTCGATCACCATTTCTTTGGTTTTTTATTTTTTAATGCGGTAGATGGACTGTGTTGTTATTATCAAACACTAAAAACCCAACAAGAGCCCACCACAGACCGGATATAACCAGCGCAGAGTCAGCTGATCCCAAGACAAGTACACAGGTCTACTGGTTACTCAGATAAGTTACCTGTGTTGGAAGGAGACAAGTACACAGGTCTACTGGTTACTCAGATAAGTTACCTGTGTTGGAAGGAGACAAGTACACAGGTCTACTGGTTACTCAGATAAGTTACCTGTGTTGGAAGGAGACAAGTACACAGGTCTACTGGTTACTCAGATAAGTTACCTGTGTTGGAAGGAGACAAGTACACAGGTCTACTGGTTACTCAGATAAGTTACCTGTGTTGGAAGGAGACAAGTACACAGGTCTACTGGTTACTCAGATAAGTTACCTGTGTTGGAAGGAGACAAGTACACAGGTCTACTGGTTACTCAGATAAGTTACCTGTGTTGGAAGGAGACAAGTACACAGGTCTACTGGTTACTCAGATAAGTTACCTGTGTTGGAAGGAGACAAGTACACAGGTCTACTGGTTACTCAGATAAGTTACCTGTGTTGGAAGGAGACAAGTACACAGGTCTACTGGTTACTCAGATAAGTTACCTGTGTTGGAAGGAGACAAGTACACAGGTCTACTGGTTACTCAGATAAGTTACCTGTGTTGGAAGGAGACAAGTACACAGGTCTACTGGTTACTCAGATAAGTTACCTGTGTTGGAAGGAGACTGTGTTTCTTTTACGTTTTACTTTTGACACTTGTGCATATTAAGAAACTCACTCAACTTGAGGTGACTTGACTGTACCAGAGATATTACAGACAGAGATGCGTCATTCTAGTTCTTTTCCGGTAACCACTGTATGTCGGGTGAACGCCCCTTTAGGAGACCTTCGGTTAGGAGACCTTCGGAATCCTGGGGTTGAGAATGAATGAGTCCCCTTAGCACTGTAGATGGCGGTAGCGCACCTCAAAAATAGAAGAAGAACAAGGAGGCTTGAAAACACCATCTACCCCAGCCAATAGTCCCACCCTGGCAGAGGATTTAAATGTCTTTTATGCCCGTTTCGACAGGGAGAACACCGACCCTGCCCTCCCCCCCCTCCCCCCCTCAGCGCCAGCCCCAGTCCTGACCACACATGAGGTGAGGTGCGCTCTCCGCAGCATCAACATCAGGAAAGCACCCGGGCCGGACGGAGTACCGGGCCGGGTGCTCAAGGACTGCGCTGCGGAGCTCACAGACGTCCTCACCTCCATCTTCAACATCTCGCTGTCCACCTCATGGGTACCAGCCTGCTTCAAAGCCGCCACAATAGTCCCCCTTCCCAAACAGT
This sequence comes from Engraulis encrasicolus, assembly GCF_034702125.1. Classification (NCBI taxonomy): domain Eukaryota; kingdom Metazoa; phylum Chordata; class Actinopteri; order Clupeiformes; family Engraulidae; genus Engraulis; species Engraulis encrasicolus. The sequence continues at coordinate 52,208 of NW_026946258.1, read as the reverse complement.
CCCACGTCACAGGTCTTAACGACTACAGGCCGGTGGCACTCACTCCCATCCCCGCCAAGTGCATGGAGAGACTGGTCATAAGACACATCAAAGCCGCAACCCCACCATCACACGACCCACACCAGTTTGCCTACAGGGAAAACCGCTCCACAGAGGACGCCATCGCCATCGTGCTCCACACACTGCTGGAACATCTGGAGCACAAAAACACCTACGCTCGCCTCCTCTTTGTGGACTACAGCTCAGCATTCAACACCATCCGGCCCTACAAACTCCGCCATAAACTCCACCAACTGGGTCTCAACACCACCCTATGCAACTGGACTGTGGACTTTCTCACCAACCGTACTCAGAGGGTCAGAGTTGGCAATAACATCTCCTCCACTCTGTCCATTAACACCGGCGCGCCCCAGGGGTGCGTGTTAAGCCCTCTGCTCTACACCCTGTTCACACATGACTGCTCTGCCTCCTCTCCCTCCAATCTGATCGTCAAGTTCGCGACGACACCACCGTCCTGGGCCTCATCACCAACAGCGACGAGGGGGAATACAGGGCAGAGGTGCAACATCTGGCCTCATGGTGTGACAGCAACAACCTTGCTCTTAACACCAAAAAGACCAAGGAAATGATTGTGGACTTTAGAAAGAAACAACCGAAGCATCACAAACCCCTCTCCATCGGGTCAGAGGTGGTGGAGAGAGTCAGGACTTTTAAATTCCTGGGAGTGACCCTGGCGGAGGACCTGTCTTGGGGCACCCACATCGCCTCTGCTGTTGGGAAGGCCCAGCAGCGCCTTTTCTACCTGAGGAAGCTGAGGAGCTACCACATCCCCAGACCACTGCTGGTGAACTTTTACAACTGTGCCATCAGCAGTGTTCTGACCTATGGGTTCCTAGTGTGGTTCTCCAGCTCCTCCAAAGCAGATCAGCAGGCACTCCAGCGTGTGGTGAAAACAGCAGGGAAAATCACTGGAATGCCTCTCCCGGAGATTAGTACCATCTACACCACACGCTGTCTACGGAGAGTGCATAACATCCTGCGTGACAGCCACCATCCTGCCTACCATCTGTTCCAACAGCTACCCTCAGGTAGAAGGTACAGGTCCCTTCAGAGCCGCACTGAAAGACTGGCCAAGAGCGTTTACCACCAGGCCATTAGACTCTTGAATTTGCAGGACTGCTGAGGAACATTACTGTCTTAAATGTTCCATCCATCCTTTGGACATTCTGTGTGTGTGTGTGTGTGTGTGTGTGTGTGTGTGTGTGTGTGTGTGTGTGTGTGTGTGTGTGTGTGTGTGTGTGTACGCGCGTGCATGTTGAGAGAGGGGGGGGGGGGGTGTCGTATTATGCACTTACTCTCTGCTGCACTTTAAGTGGGATGGGGGGGCTGGGGGGGTCAAGCACTGGTGTCACTTTTACCTCGTTTTGCACTTTACTTGGAAACCTGCTACTACTAAGTATTGTACCCCAAACACAATTTCGTTGCCTTTTGACAATGACAATAAATTCTTGAATCCTTGAATCCTTGAATCCTTGAATCCTCCTTGAGGGGACAGCGCCCCCTTAGGAGACCCAACTTGAGCACACGCTTTTGCATTGAGTGGCCGTGTTTTCATTCCTCTTTACTCCTCTTATTCCTCTCTGACTACCGTCCTGTCTGCACTTTATGTCAGTTTGTATATGTCTTGTCCTCTTGGCATGGTAGAGAGAGAAAACAGAATTTATTTTTTCCTTGTATGTCTTGTGCATATGATGAAAGTGACAATAAAAGCTGACTTGACTAACTTGACTTGACTTGACTGTACCTTACCAAGTGGCTCTGGCAAAGTCAGGCTGCTTTACCACACAGATGCCACTAGAAGGCGACGCAGATCAAGAAAAGTTCCCTTGCTGAGAACCGGTTTCACTAATGAGATAGATTTTAGAAGCATGTCCCTTCTTTTACCCACAGACAAGGAGGCCAAAGAAGACCAGACCAGAGACAGGGGAGAGAGAGAGAGAGAGAGAGAGAGAGAGAGAGAGAGAGAGAGAGAGAGAGAGAGAGAGAAGAGAGAGAGAGAGTGTGTGTGTGTGTGTGTGTGTGTGTGTGTGTGTGTGTGTGTGTGTGTGTGTGTGTGTGTGTGTGTGTGTGCATGTTTATGTGCGCAGACAGGGGGGGCAAAGGGGTTCGAAGAAGACCTGACCAGCGACAGGGGGGGCAAAGGGGTCAGTTGTCCTACGCTCAGGGAGAGAGGGGCATTGTGAGAGGGGGGGGGGGGGGCAGAGTTAGGCTCTCATAGCATTGTATTCATTGTCGGGGGGGGGGCAGAGTTAGGCTCTAATAGCATTTTATGCATTGTGAGAGGGGGGGGCAGAGTTAGGCTCTCATAGCATTGCATGCATTGTGAGAGGGGGGGGCTCTCATAGCATGTTATGCATTGTGTGAGAGGGGCCCAGAGTTAGGCTCTCGTAGCATTTTATGCATTGTGGGGGGGGGGGGGGGGGGGGGTAGAGTTAGGCTCTCATAGCATTGTATGCATTGTGAGAGGGGGGGGCTCTCATAGCATGTTATGCATTGTGTGAGAGGGGCCCAGAGTTAGGCTCTCATAGCATTTTATGCATTGTGAGGGGTGGGGGGGGCAGAGTTAGGCTCTCATAGCATTTTATGCATTCTGTGAGGGGGGGGCAGAGTTAGGCTCTCATAGTATGTTATGCATGGTGAGAGGGGGGCCTTTCAAATGATTTTGTCCCGGACCAGGTCAACGCTGTCAGTGTCCCTGCACACAACTGTGATCTTGACACACAGGCAGCAGTAGCTTTGGATTCAATACAGTTATGATAGACACACACAGGCAGCAGTAGCTTTGGATTCAATACAGTTATGATAGAGACACACAGGCAGCAGTAGCTTTGGATTCAATGTTTCAAAGTGTAACAGTAAAGTGATGAGGTAATAGTCTGGCCCTGAAGACAGCGGTAAAACAAACAGCTTCTAGACAAGAGTGACAGTGCGGCGAGGGGGAATAACCAGAAAGGACAACAGTTGGATAGTGATTTCAAAATAACCTCATGGTACACACACACACACACACACACACACACACACACACATACGCGCACACACACACACACACACACACACACACACACACACACACACACACACACACACACACACACACACACACACACACACATACACAGACACACGCGCACACACACACACACACACACACACACACACACACACACACACACACACACACACACACACACAGACAGACAGACAGACAGACAGACAGACACAAACACACACACACACACACACACACACACACACACACACACACACACACACACACACACACACACACAAACACACAAAACACACACACACACACACAGACAGACAGACACACACACACACACACTCTCACACACACACACACACACACACACACACACACACAGACAGACAGACACACACACACACACACACACACACACACACACACACACACACACACACACACACACAGACACAGGCTATATATACTGTATATGATTTCTAAATAACCTCATGACAGGGCAGGTGTGAGATTTGGTTGTTAAACACTTTTTGTGATGTAAATTACAGTACAGTACCTGACGCACACACACGGGCACACACACACACACACACACACACACACACACACACACACACACACACACACACACACACTGTGACACGCACACACACACACACACACACACACACACACACACACACACACACACACACACACACACACAGATCAGCTGACATTTACCACTGAGGGTGGCTGAGTGTGTTTTCATGCACATACTGTATCTAACGGTGTTCTGACAGGTACGCCTGACCACAAATCACTGATCTAAGTCTCATAATCATCACTTTTCATATTTTATTTTACATTTGCATTAGCATCAGACACCCTTGTGGACATTTGAAGTGGTCTGATGCACATAATAACCAACATTGATGTGCATTACCCAAGTTAGATGGAAAGTACATTAAGGTGACATTTTGGGCAATAAAATCAGGAAATGACGTCATAATGACAACCCCCCCCCCCCGGGCCCAGGAATGCCAAAAAAGCCGGTCTGGATAGGATGGGGTCTCTTTAAGCGGCGTACACTCACAAAGCTAGCTTTTCGCTCGCTCACCTAGTCACTCTTTCATGGAACGTTCGCTGAAATTTCCCGCGGCTTTAACTGCCAATGTACAGGCGAGAAGTACCGAACTCTGCTTTCCAATTGGTTACTCGCTTACTCGCCTCGCTCGAAGATAAACATTTTCAACTCGGGATCCGCCCACATCTTATCGCTTGTACAGTACTCGCCCACTCGTCTGCTCGTCTCGCTGGAACACATAGACATTCTATTGACTTCATTCGCTGAGCGAGTAACTAGTAGCGACGTGTGTGTACGGCCCTTTAAAGCACAACCACATGTTCTACCACAGAGTGTGATCTCTTTACGTAAAGCACAGCCAACCACATGTTCTACCACAAACCCCTACCATACTGGACATAAACTGTTTGAGCAGCTGCCATCAGGCAGGCGTTACAGGGCTCTGGGTACAAAAACAAACAGACTAAAATACAGTTTTTATCCAAAAGCAATCTACACACTTAATTTTGCACAGCTGACTTTTTAAAATCTTAATTATTTCTATACAGTATATATATATAGGTTTCTTTGTTGATTTTTAAGCACCGTGAGAATCTGCACTTTACCAATTTCGTTGTAACTGTACAATGACAATAATTGTTTCATTCATTCATTCATTCATTCATTCACAAAGTGGGATCGCTATACAGTCTGACTCACCATCACTAATGGCTGCATTTATATTGGAAATAAATAATATCAAATAACAAATAAATAAATAAATAATAGCAAACAAACAAATAAATAAATAATAGCAAATAACAAACAAATAAATAATAGCAAATAACAAATAAATAAATAATAGCAAATAACAAACAAATAGATCAATAATAGCAAATAAAATAATAATAATACCAAAAACAAATACCTAAATATTGGCAAATAACAAACAAATAGATAAATAATAGCAACTAACAAATAGTGAAAGTGAAAGCCCATTGGGAAACTCCAACTCCCATTGTCATTGTGACACAGCACTCCACAGCACACAAGTGAACACTGCACACTGCACACAACGAAATTGCATTTATGCCTCACCCGTGCAAGGGGGCAGCCCTCAGTGGCGCCCCATGGGGAGCAGTGCGGTGGGACGGTACCATGCTCAGGGTACCTCAGTCATGGAGGAGGATGGGGGAAGAGCACTGGTTGATTACTCCCCCCACCAACCTGGCGGGTCGGGAGTCGAACCGGCAACCTCTGGGATGCAAGTCTGACGCCCTAACCGCTCACCCATACCGGTAATAGCTAATAACTTGAAGCACTCAGAGAGCGCAGACCTCCGCCAAGGAACCTGCTTGACCACCCTATGTCTTTCTACCTTCTTTTTGTGGAGTCCACGCAATTCAATATCTGGTCACTAGGGGCGTCTCGATATATGGGCCAGCAATGGTGAAGAATCTTTTAAAAAGTCTCGGTTCCGGTTCACGATCCGGATTACGACCAGAATGTAATCACTTGTTCCTTGGGTCATTATCAACAACACAAAGTTTCATCCAAATCCGTTGACTGTTTTTTGAGTTATGCTGCTGACAAACAAAGAAACAGACGGACGGACAAACCAACGCGACCGAAAACATTAGCTCCTTGGCGGAGGTAACAAATAGATAAATGATAGCAAATAGCAAATAGATAAACAATGCCAAATAACAAATAAATAAAATCAGGTAACACTTTACTTAAAGCCAACATTATAAGCGCATTTATAACAAATTATAATGCACATTATAATTACTTACAACGTATTATGACTACACTCATAATGCTTCATGATGCTTTATATTAACAGTTATGAATAACTATGAATCTAGCTTATAATGCTTTATAAATCCAAGGGTGTCATGAGTGCTCATGACTGGCTATAAACTACAGGCTGCCTGACGGGGCTTATAGAATATAATGAGTACCTATACCCCTCTATGCACAGACCTGGATGATAAACTGTCATAAGGGCTCATACGATGCTATAATGTTTCATGTGAGATCATAAGTCGTCAATATGTGCTCTAAGTAAAGTGAAGTTCATATGGATGCATTTATAATGCACTGTATAATGCACATCTATAATGCATCATAATGTACTGTAAGCCCCATCAGGCAGCCTGTAGTTTATATCCAGTCATGAGCACTCATAATACCCTTGGATTTATACAGTATTATAAGCTAGATTCATGGTTAGTCATTACTGTTAACATAAAGCATCATGAAACATCATCGGTGTAGTCGTAATGTGTTGTAAGTAATTATAATGTGCATTATAATTTGTTATAAATGCGCTCATAATGCGCTATAGATATGGGCTTCATAGAAAGTGTTACCTAATATCATAGCAAATAAATAAATAATGGCAAATAACAAATAGATAAACAATAGCCAATAACACACACAGCTGTCTGTTTAGAGCCAGAGAGGAGGAGCCTACTGCCTACTGTACAACACTAACACTCACTTCACACACTCACAGCAGCAGCCACAGCCACTTCAACACACACACACACACACACACACACACACACACACACACACACACACACACACACACACACACACACACACACACACACACACACACACACACACACACACACACACACACACACACACAGCAGCCACAGCCACTTAAACACACACACACACACACACACACACACACACACACACACACACACTCACACACAGAGAGAGGGAGCGAGAGAGAGAGAGAGAGAGAGAGAGAGAGAGAGAGAGAGAGAGAGAGAGAGAGAGAGAGAGAGAGAGAGAGCAGCCACAGCCACTTAACGCAGGAGTGCCCGCCCACGCCGCGCGGTGCTCGTGTGTGTGTGTGTGTCATCATCATCATCATCATCACTGACATGTCAGAACAATGCCGCGCTCGAGCTGCCAGCGCGCGCCCACTCCCGTTCGCCAGCGGAGAAGTAGCAGCACTGTGTTGCCACCACGAGAGCCCACCACGCGACGATGAAGCGCCCGCAGTAGCCGGGGAGAAGATGGACAGTCTCGTGGGGCCCATGGTGGCCCAGTACCTGTCCATGGGACACC
>NW_026946258.1:35000-37500 GCF_034702125.1 Engraulis encrasicolus | reverse complement strand
GAAAAAGTTAATGTCAAGCCCTGCCTCGGTAGTAGGGCTGTAACAATATTGATATTGTAGTATAGCCTACCTTCACTCCGCTTGTCACTCTCTCTCCGCTTGTCACTCTCTCTCCGTCCCTCTCCCCCCCCCCCCCCCCCCCCCCCCCTCTCTCTACCAATTATCCAATTTGCCTTGTTACTTTCCTATTATTTAATGTTCCTTCTGTTACCTTGTGTTTGACAATGTTGTCAGTGTTGCAACTGTACACTGCACCTTGAGGTTTTTTGTTGACTTTTTTGCTACTTTTTAATGCGTTGTCCTCTTCTTTACTCTTTGTAGGACAATGCTATCAGTGTTGCAACTGTACACTGTGCCTTGCCCTGTTCTTGTTTCAATTGCTCCTTGTATGTCGCTTTGGACAAAGGCGTCTGCTAAATAATAATAAGTAATGTAATGTCATGTAATGTAACTCTACTACATTTGGCCCTCCTCACACAAACTCTCCCCGCCAGAGGAAGTCGATGTGTAGTGCTGTACAATTATACTGTAAATAGTATATTATTATGATATTGTTATATTATTACAATATTTATTATATTATTAGGCCTACTGTACTACATATGGCCCTCCTCACACAAACTCTCACCACCTGCTTTACTCTTATAAATAGTTTATTATTATAATATTATTATATATTATTAACATATAATATATTATTATGCCTCCTCACACAAACTCTCACCACCTGCTTTACTCTTATAAATAGTATATTATTATGATATCGTTACATTTTTATAATATTTATATCATTAGGCCTCCTCACACAAACTCTGACCGCCGTCTGCTAAATACTAATGTAATGTAAAGACTGAGCTACACAGCATAGCTAGTGGAGGGACTGAAGTGCAAGATGAAAGCTCAGTACTAAATGGAGTTAGCGTCACACAAAACACACACTGAAAGAAGACAGAACGAGTGAGTTAGAGAGAGATAGACAGAGAGAGAGAGAGAGAGAGAGAGGGAGAGAGAGAAAGAGAGACAGAGAGAGAGTGACACAGAGAGAGAGAGAGAGGCAGAGAGAGAAAGAGAGAGAGAGAGAGAGAGAACATCAAACGGAGTGGAGGTAGAGAGAGAGAGAGAAATAGAGAGAGACTGAGAGATAGAGGTAGAGAGAGACAGAGAAAGAGAGCAAGAGAGAGAGAGACAGAGAGGGAGAGAGAGAGAGAGAGAGAGCGACAAGCGGAGTGGAGGTAGAGAGAGAGAGAGAGAATTTTTGAATTTTAACACATCGTTTATTGTGACACCTTCACTATTTCACATTACAGGATATAGCCAACTCCATAGGTCGAAAATCCAGCATAGTGAAGGGAGGAGCCCTCTCCCTCATAACCACAACAAACCTTACAGCCCTTGCCCCACCCCATCATCATCCCATCACATGAATACAACCACATTATTACCAAATGAAGTGTAGCTTATGGCTACTATCAACTATCCACAAGCCTTTGTCCATACACCATTTCTTTCCAAACATATCAATATTGTTAGTAAGTTGAAAATAGGCAAATTCTGCTGAGATCCTTGCCTCAACTAACATTTTGAACATGTCAATTTGTTCCACTGTTTTGCCCTCCTGCTCTAGCCTGTGACATTTCCACACAGCCATCTTGGCTTGGCCAACAAGAACATTTAAACATGTACATACAAATGCAGTTTTCTTTGAATACGTCACACCAAAAATAAACAATTCCTTGGAAAGGATAAAACCAAATCTAGCGCAAACTCGTGTGAGCATGAAGAACAATGGACTTAATTTTACACATTCAGAAAAGACATGGAACACAGAGTCAGGTACGTTGCATGATGTACAAAGGTTAGAGACCCCACCCCCCAACCTTGCAAGAAACACCTTTGTGGCCATAGCACAGTGTAGGATGCGCCACTGAAGGTCACCAGCTCGTTTGGGGATCGGGCTTTTATACAAAGTCCTCCAAGAAGGTGCTGCGGATTGGCCGCCACCCAGAAAAGTCCTCCATTTAGTGTCTGGCCGCCCATGGAGTTGCGAACCTTAAGTGCTCTTCACACACACATGGTATAGCAGCCTCTTCCCAACTGTACAAAAACCCAGCCCAGTACAGTCTGTCCATTTAAGCAGCGAGCCCACCTGCACCCCTACCCCAGTGAATTTTGGGGATATCTTAAAATCAGGGAAAACCGGCGTGTCTGTACCCACACCCCTGGCCGCGCCTGGCCCAAGGGACAGCCTTAACCCGTCCGGCAATGAATCCTTTAAGCTCCCCAGCAGCCTTCCCATAGTCCTCAGTGACCTGAACCCCAGCTGTTGTGCCAATAGCTCAACAGGCTTCCACCCCCCATTTGGTAGGTCTAATAGGTCTCTTACCCTTGAAAAACCCCGTCCAATGAACAGGTCAATTAACAAAGGTGAAAAACCCTGCTGTGCCCCAAGAAACTTGTTATAAAACAAAGGTTCTTCTGCCCCAAAATGAACATCACCCTC
>NW_026946258.1:0-30000 GCF_034702125.1 Engraulis encrasicolus | reverse complement strand
CAACTTCACCGGAGTTGGGGTTTGTATGTCAGAACGCTATAAAGGACTTTTAGAAAAAGCCAAACAAATACCTCCTCTTAATGTATGTTCTCTACAAGTCTTCTGTTGTCCAGTCTTGCACTTTAAATGTCTGTATGAGCACTGTCTATGTCCATACTGTCTTATGTCCATGTATGAGTACTGTCTATGTCTATACTGTCTATGTCCTTACGTAGATTAGTCTATGTCTGCATGGGAAAGCAAGAAATGTAATTTCAAATTCTTTGTATGACCAGTGCATGTAAAGAAATTGACAATAAAACCAACTTGACTTGACTTGACTTGATATTAACTGCCAAGATGGCTGTCAAGTTGTCGGTTTAGTTTTGATTTGTTGGTTGGTTTTTCAGTTTTTGCTTGTTTCAAGCTTTTTGGTTTGGCTGACCCCTGTGCCGTTTTCCCCAACTAGAAAAGGATGACATCTGGTTGAGGTGTAAGGTGCAGGATTCCACTCAGAGGGATTTGACAAGACAACAGTTTTTCCTTTTCGATTTCCTCTTTATTAAAGTTCAGTGATTATTCTCCAGTTGAGAGAAACAGATTTGGTTCAAGGAAACAATCAGGGCTTGTAGGTCTGCCTTTCCCCTAGGTAAAAAACCTAGAGGGAGACGTACAGACAGATAACAGAAAATGGAAACAGAAATTAGTCACGGGTAATAAATGTGCAAAATGTTTGTGCAAATGCAAGCAATGTGCAAATATGCTGTTAATAAATAACTTATCAAAAATAAATAATTTATCAAAATAGACTTTGCAACATTACAACCCAGACTATAAATATATGCCATACTGATTTTAAGACAGTTATAAATAAGATTAACCAAAAATAAATACATTCAATTTTTATCCATAAGTGACCCCACTATAAACTGCCAAATGCACGCAAGTCTCGGAGCCAAGCCGTTTCCGAATCAAACACCAAAGTCAGACATTACTTGTGCCCAGTCTAGCTTACGATCACAAAGATTTGCAACAGTGGAAGTGAAAGAATCACTACATATTTACATCAACAATCAAGCCTGGAGTAGGGGGGGGGGATAATCATCAATTTCAAAATTTCACGACGCCCACTTGGGACATGATTAACACTATAAATACAAGAACTTTGACACCAAAAGTAACTCTGTATCTTGAAAATAACCCCCCACCCCTTGAAAATGAAAAAAAAAAACCCAAAAAGTGCCATTTTCTGCACATTCCGCCTGGAATACAGGAGCTATTCTGACTGTTTGGCTATATACTGTTGAAAAAAAGCTTTTAAAGCCATTTGATTTTCAATTTACACTATTAATAGAATAACTGTTACACCTCAAAGTGACTCTATATTTTGAAAATAATCCCCCACCCCTCTTCAAAATAAGAAAAAGAACACAAAAAGCGTTTTTTGTAGCTGTTCTGCCTTTTGTATGAACTATTCTTACAACATACCAACACTGAAACACTGAACTCATTTGGAACATTTTCTATTTCAAATACAAAACAGTTTAATAACTTTTATTCAGTCACATTTACATGGAAAGAACTTTAACTGCAGTCAGTGTTATGTAGAGTCTCATATTTGTCTTAGTCTTTCAAGACTTTCTTGGAATTTTGCATATTCCAGTGTGGTTCGGTCACTCCTCTTGCCTAGGTACGCCATGAGAGCATCTCCAAACTCCTGTGCTGTTTTCATCCTCCTCTTCCCACTGGGCAGTGTCACCTGGATTCTGAAGATAGGATCGACTTTAGGCAGAAGTGTGGTGCTTTCTCTGGCAAACTGAACCTCAAACTTCATCCTCTGCAGCTTTGCGTTGCTGTTCAGACTTTCATCCAAAAGGAACTTTGCAACTTCCCCACTGTCAGTGAAGGGGCCACCAAAAGATTTCAGCGTGTCCAGCATGTCTAGCCTCTTCCTCTCCTTTCTTTGAGCTATCTCCTGTTTTTCGTCTGCCCCACTCTCGAATTTCGCCTTCATGACTTTACTCCAGTTTAGTTCAACCTCTCTTTTTGCTTGGGCTGCTGCCTTGAAACCTCTGAAGGACGGAATCTGTCCATCCCTAAGCTCCTGGCTCTTCTGTAAAATTATTGACCTACTGACTGCGTTCAGTGTGCCTAGCTTCTTCAGTCTGTAGTCCACCTTGCCACATTGTCTCTCCATCCCAATGTTGTGCACAGGGGTGCCATCAATGTTACTAGCCTGTTCACTGACAGGTAGTCCATTGGGAAGGTCTACTCATCAATTCCATAGTCTCTCCTCTGCCTGGCCAGGACAGTCTTCAGATGGGGCAGCATAAGATCCGTCAGCTTCTTCACTTCATCTAAGTGTTCGGCAGCCACGTCCAGGGCTTGAAAACGAAATTATTTTTCAAACGTTCCGTTCCGAACGGTTCAGGCAAGTTTCAGTTTAACGTTTTCGTTCCTGCAATCGTTCCCCCACAAAAATATCGTTCCTGAACTGGTTCGGAACGAAAAATAACGTTCGTTCTTAACGTTCCTGCTGTGTTTAACGGCCATATTAAGTCTATTTTCGTGGACTTTATCTTAGAATAGACGTACTCATTATTTCCCCTTGATTTACACAGCTATTCTCAAAAATAATAACACACCCAAAAACACTCAGATGGGCTATCCATCCTGGCAGATTTAACCGGATGCCTATAATTCTTATCAAAAGTAGCCTATGCCAGCCCAGTAGCGGTGGGTGGATGTTGATTAGGGAGGCATACAGAATAGCCAGAGAGTTTAAAAAAATAGCCGGAGAGAGTTCCTAAAAAAATCTCTGGAATAGCGCAGGTAAACGTCAGCATAATAAGAGGTGTCGATAGGCATGGATTTCAGTTCTTGCCTAGCTCTACACTCGCCTCCAAAAGAGTTGTCGTCTACCCATCTGTTTGGAATAACAGCTAATAACCTGACTTTCAATTAATCACTTGGCTTCAGAAGTCACTCATATGAAAGCTACAACCCTCTCGAATGAAAATGTATGTACAAAAATAAATTTCATGCACCAAAGAAAGATTGACCCTTCAATGAACACAGACAGGGCAGATTTTGACAAGACAAAAGTTTTGTCGCCTATCGAACATAATGTGAAAATGAGCAGATAAGTCACTTCAAAACACTTCAAATACGCAGATCGGGTGTCATACTTAACCACTGGTTCACTCACACCTCTCCAGAAAATCAACTTTGGCCTTAGGTGTATGTTTAGGGTCATTGTAATCATGGAAAGCAACACAATGAAAATCAATGGAGTTCAATGAGAGATGGTGACATATTTGCTATATGTAGAGCAATACATTTTTAACTTCATGATGTGATCAATGATAAAAGCCCTCACACACACCAGCAGCATGCATGCAGCTCCACATAAGAGCTGTATCCCTCCCATGTTTGACTTTAGGCACCATGTATTTTTTCCAAATTCTTCACATTTAACAACAAAGAAGTCTCTCCCACTGTCCTGTCTCAAAAAAGCCAGCCAAGAGTATGTCAGGCCTAATTCTGACAAAAATGAAGGCTAATGGGACTCATACTCTGAAATCAAGATCCCAAGATCAACCATTTTAGAACTGATAGCATCAGAACTATATGGTGTTGGAGATGAAGAATATGAATAAAGAGAAATGGTGCCTAAAGTGAAACATGGTACAGATACAGCTTTTATGAGGAGCTGCATGCATGCTGCAGGTGTTTGAGGGCTTTTGTCATTGATTAAATCATGAAGTTAAACATGTATTGCTCTACGAATAGCGAATATGTCACCATCTCTCATTGAACTCCATTGATTTTCATTGCGTTGCTTTCCATGATTACAATGACCCTAAACATACACCTAAGGCCAAAGTCGATTTTCTGGAGAGGTGAGAGTGATTCAGTGATTAAGTATGACATCCAATCTGCGTATTTGAAGTGTTTTGAAGTGACTTATCTGCTCATTTTCACATTATGTTCCATAGACGACAAAACTTTTGTCTTATGAAAATCTGCCCTGTCTGTGTTCAATAAAGGGTCAATCTGTCTTTGGTGCATGAAATTTATTTTTGTGCATACATTTTCATTCGGGAGGGTTGTAGCTTTCATATGAGTGACTTCTGAAGCCAAGTGATTAATTGAAAGTCAGGTTATTAGCTGTTATTCCAAACAGATGGATAGGCGACAACTCTTTTGGAGGCGAGTGTATTTAATAGGCCATGATGAGGTTTGCAGCCAGTGAAACGTGTATGTAGAGTAGAGTAGAGTAGAGTATCGTTTATTGATCCCAGAGGGAAATTAAGGTGCCAAGTAGCATACACACATAAATAAAGACATTACCCACAAGACATAATACACATATTTACACATAAAATAATCATATATAGCTTACTGTTGCATACATTTTGCCAAGGCATCTCTCTCTAACACACACACACACACACACACACACACACACACACACACACACACACACACACACACACACACACACACACACACACACACACACACACACACACACACACACACACACACACACACACCAAATATAAAGTGTAAAAGTCCACAGTGTTAACATGTGCCTTAGCCAAGTGGCACATAGAAGCCAAGACAAAGTGTTCATAAAGTGTCCAGGAGTGTCCATAGTCTCTCTGCCTAGTACAATGTCCATAGTATTCCTTAGAAAAAGGATGGGGGGGGGGGGGTGTCGCCCCCTGTGTCACTACACACACACTCTCTCTCTCTCTCACACACACACACACACACACACACACACACACACACACACACACACACACACACACACACACACACACACACACACACACACACACACCACACACACACACACCNAAATAAAGTGTACATAGTGTCACCTGTGCTGGGTGGCCAAGACAAAGTTACCATCAAAGTGTCCAGGAGTATCAGTAGTCCAAGGGGTTACACACGTCAACTGTGTCTCTCCACACACACACACACACAACACACACACACACACACACACACACACACACACCACACACACACACACACACACACACACACACACACACACACACACACACACACACACACACACACACACACACACACACACACACACACACACACAGCTGTGCATTCCAATGAAAGAGGAGTCATAGGGTAAAGAGTCCAGGTAGATAAAGTGTGCAGGAGAGGGATCTGTTATGCAAAGTAAAAGGGACACAGTTTGCTCCACAAAAAATCCCAAACTGTTTGAGATGTGCACGATGCAAGGGGTCACTAGTTCTAGAGAAGGGACAGGTTGCATAGTCTGAAACTTCGGATATGCTCTCAGATATCGGCTACCAACCATTCCAGTGCAAGTCAATCACCACAAAACCGGAGACCTTTTGTAGCCTAACAGACAAGCGTCACAAAATAGTAAGAGTTTCCACGTAGTCCATCCCATCAGCCCAGCCCTCTGCACGACAGAAGAGAATAATAACTTAAACAACAACAAATGCGCTGTCTTTCTCTATCCCTGCTTGTTGTCACACGCGACCTACTGTTACTCGTGATGACAGCCAGGAAATATTGCGCAATACGGGAAACCATCGAAGCGGGCCAGCTAACGTCAGCTAGCGTCTGTCCATCTGCCACGAATGACTTTATCCCGCATTGACCACAACAACAGATAAATAAGACGTCCTTGATTACAGCACATAAAACACCAGCTCTCACCTCTCTTCTCTACAACCGACAGTGGGATACGCTGCACACACTAACAAAAATCACTTCAGTAACTTTACGACAACATAATTTGCCATAACCGCATTTAACATTGAGGCACTCGGCGGTGCCATTACAAGTAGTAAGCTAAACATGACTTACCCACCAGTTGCCTCTCGAGAGCACTCTGCGAATTAGGTTCATCAAATCGCCTATCCAATTCCTTTGCAAATCATAGACTGTATGGTCCAAATACTCTGTCCCTGTAGGAATCCCAACACCAAGACATGTTCTCTTTTGCTCTCCATGGTGTCAATATAAAACTCTGTAGGCCTACTGTCCGTGAATGAGACTGAAGAACAGCGCGGGTAAAGTGTCATTTCTCTTACAAAAACGTATTTGATATTGGTGGTCAACAACTTTAGGGCGGGTTTATTAGAGCCAACTTCCAATCACTACGAGAAAGCCAGGAGAACAGAGACAGTTTAGTTCTAGTTTCCTATCAAAATCTCTGAGGAGAAGCACATCCTAAAATTTACCCAGGAAGTTTCTCCATACAATGCACAGTCGCACTCTGATTGGCCAATGCTCCTCAATATTTTATCAATCGGCGGCAAGAGCTCAGGTGAAGCAAAATGCTGTTGCTGTAGGCTATGCATGTTTCCCCTCATACACGTCAGTAGCCGAACTAAAAGACTGCTCGTCGCCATGGTTACTCCTCAAACAAAATCGTGCACTTGTATGAAATATAGAGAACGAAAAAAAACCCGTTATTAACCGGTTTGTGGATTTCAGAATAACGTTTTTGTTCCGGAACACTTGAAGACCATTTCGTTTTCGTTTCCGTTTCCGTTCCTTGTAAAATTCCATAAAATTTCGTTCATTTTCGGTTTTCGTTTTCGTTCCTTGAACCGGTTCGGAGCCCTGGCCACGACTGACACCGAGTTCAGGACCTCCTCAGTGTAGGTCTTCTTCACTCTACCAAAAAGCTTGTCAGACACTACAGGATACTCGGGTGTTGTGAACATAGTGTAGTTGTCACTGATCCCACTGGCCCAAGCCTGTATGCAGTCCCTTGTAGAACTCCCTGAGCTGAGTATGGGTAGCATCTTTCTCTATGGTTCTGGCATAGAAGGGCTCCACCAAGTGCACACCGAGGCAGGCAAACACCACAAGGGCCACCTTGAGGTAGGGAAGCTCCATCACTTCTCTGACGAGGCAGGCCAGGGCGTTTTTTATGTGAGGGTTCTGGCTCAGGAACTCTGTCAGATGGCCATAGTGGTATATTAGGACTGCTGCCGCCCTGGAGAGACATCCAAACCTGCTGTCTTTGTAGGAAAACAGCACACTGGATACCTGCCTTTGCTCAAGGAATAGGAGGAATTCCCTGTAGCGGTTCCAGGGTTTGTGTGAATACTCAGGAGCCACCAACTTGAGGCACATATCCAGTGCCTGTCCAGCCACACTGGCATTCTTGCTGTCTACATCCAGATCCACCATGAAACTCTGTAGCACTTGCTCCATCTTCATATCTGCCTCTACCAACCGCATCACTTTGTTCATGGCACTGCTGAAGCCCAGTGTAGTGTGGGTGCCACAAAAGATCTGCCCTGCTGGTGTTTCCAGGTTGTACATCTCAGCCAACAGCTTTGAAAATCCTTTGTTGTGCTCTGTGCTGTCAGTCATATGTGCATCGACAAGTTTATAAACCTCCTCCACACTGACTCCTCTGACCGACGCCAGTATTTCAAACCCCATATCCACTTGCATTGCTATGTCCTTAGTGGTCTCTCGATGAATTGGTAGGATAGGCAGAGGAGATGGGCTATCTTGACCCACATGCAGCCCTTGTACCATGAACTGGCCCACACCTTTCTTTGTGGTGCTGTCCGATGCATGTGTGATCATTTTACCTTTCTCCATCTCCTCCTCAAGCTTTTCCACAACTAGACACAGACTTTTGGGCCTCAATTTGATGTAGAGCTGTCCTTATGCTTCTAGTACTTGGCACCGTATCCTTGTCAAAGACCTCATCGAATTCCCCAGCACTTTTCCAGCTTCGTCCAAACATAGTGTTGCCCACTTCAATTACAGCTGAGCTTGCCTCACTGATAGAAAGTCCCTTTCCTGAGAGATTGGCTATAGTTGTATAGCACTGATTCTTGAGAAAGTGGCTAAAACAGGTTGTAATGTTGACAGAAAAAAACAAAGTGAATTACAAAATTATATGGTATATCCTCGTAGACTAAGGTCTTGGCTTTTCAGAAATGCACAAGGCCAATCTCCCCATTATGTATTTTTTTCAGAAATCAGGTTTTTCTCCGATCATACCTTGTTTTTTGTCAACACCGTCAGACACAATTAAAAGTAATTAAAATTGTATTGATATGGTTGCACATGTATCTGGAGTTTTTAAGTGATTATGTGTTTTTTTTGGTTCACACATATGCCTTTAAATGCTGAAAATTCACTTTTGTTCTGATTTAATACTGTTTCTTGTGTTCTAATTTTAAAATATGTACCGTCATACGATGCTTACTTAACGCCTAAATACAACAAACAATTTTTTGTAATTTCACAAATATTCGTGTAGGCTTAAATTGGCTATTACTTTGATATTTCAACAACTCCTAAGGAAAATGTTGTAAGCACATTCCTTTAAAATGTCCAAAACTCCTTCTTACGGTGGTGACTTAAGAACTGACGGTGGTGACAGTAATCTGAGAGTGGTGAAAGTGGCCTAATTAGTACCTGCATTTAGCAAAATAAATAGCCCTCTTAAGTCAATGGCATCTTGCATAAACACTTTATTTTTGTGTGTGCACAGTATGAGTATGAGCACTTCATTAGTTAGATTATCTAGGAAGTAAGCCACTGGTTGTTGAAAATGTGGTAAAAACAGCTTTTAAGTTGTTCAAATCCAAAATATAGAGGTTTATTATCATAGATGTAGGTCTTGGCTGTGCAGTGAATGCATTGGCCAAGCTCCCCATGTTTAACATTTTTCATAAAATGGGCTCTTTCTTGTTTTGTCAACAGCGGCAGACAGAATTAGAAGTAAAAGCACATGTTTACTGTATTAAAGTGAATTACTTTAACAGTTCAACATAACTGTAGATACTTATTGTATGCATATTCTTAAAACATGTCAAAAACACGTAAAACATGTGTTTTTTGGTGAACTCCATCAGATGTCACCACCGTCAGGTTGTCTGACAAAAAAACCTTAGTAAAATTTAGTAAAATATGGAACAACATGATGAGCAGAACAAAATCTGACGGTGGTGACATCTGACGGTGTGAGACAAAAAAACATTCTTTTAAATATTATGCATTGTTTGTTCACAATTAGCCATTTCATTTTCGCTCTGTTTCTTGGGTGCTTCATACCTTTTCTGAAAAAAAATATATTTATTAACATTAATGTAATACAATACTATTAAAACCCCCGACGGTGTTGACAGTTTATGGTTGGGACAGTACCAGTGTCCAAACAAATTAACAAATTGAGGACAAAATAATAAACTTACAGGAGCTTCAGTGATGGTGAAGTAGGCAGTAGAGCTAAATGTTTGAAAAGAGCTCCTCAGTAATGACAATTACCTTGTGCATACCTGATTTTATTGTCTTTTAGGAAAATCTGACGGTGGTGACCAATATGCTGGACACATTTTGAGCAATCAGTAAATAATAGTAAATATTGTTTTACATCCACTATGTGCACATCTGTAAAACCACTTTAATATGGTCTTCCACATCATGGTGATATTGTTCAATTCTGTTAGTGATTTTTGTATTTTAAGTCAATTGAAATGATGATGCCAGTCCTTTACAGGGTGTGGACAGGTTTATAGCCATGAAAAGTAATAAAATTACACTTAAATATTTCAAACAAATGTGTATTCGTGTGACCGACCCCTTGGCCATTACCTGGGTTCATTTTGTTTGTGAAAATTTAGTTTATTTTCAACAGAATTAATATTTTCCTGCAGGGACATGTTTTTGCCAAACTTTCAAGAATCAGTGATATGAAGTCATCCCGGACTTTTCTCTCGGACAATCGAACGTGTTGAAACTCCTGTGGCAGTGGATCTTCATCCATGCTTAGTTCAGCAACATCTGTGAAGATTATTTTCCTTCCTTTTGGTTCTGCTCGCACCTCACTCTCTTTACCCTCCTTTTGAAGCTGTGTGTCAGTCTCAGACATCTGTCTCAGTGGGGAGGTGCCCTCTCTCTCTTCATCACTACTGCAGCTGGGTATCTCACCAGTTTCAGTCAATATATCTGCAATATGGTCCAGAGTTTGGTATGAGAACTGCTGGTCTCTCTTCCTCTGGTACTCTTCACTCCTCTCCCTCAACCTTTGGGTTCGCATCATACTATGGTACCAGACGGGGTCCACACCTTTGGAGCAGAACATTTTTCGCTCTGTCTTCTGATCTTCATAGTATTTGAGCTCCATCTCACTCATGCTTACACACCACTCTTTCTCCAGTGTTTGTCGCCGTAAAGGGTCATGGGCAAATACATCAAAGAGCTCAGACTTTGTATGAAATAACTCTTTGTATTGTTTGACAGCTTGTGAGTCTTCCATACCTCTTTCTGCCCTCACTGAACTGTTTCCAGATCCTTTGTACCTTCCTCTGGATGGTGCTTAAGGAAACACAAAACACAGTGTCATGGAAGTACTTGGCGTAGACCTGTTTTGCCACCTCCCGTACTGCCATAGTTGTAGTCACTCTCCCATTGCCCATCTCGAGGTGGTAGCGTATCATGCCTATGACACTCTGCAGTGTAGGGAGTTTTGTGGGTGGTTGGAAGGTCTTGGAGGGAGGAAAGTCGGTATCTGCATTATAAATGTTTCCAGAAGATCTGGTTGTGGGCCCGTGTTTGGGCTCTGCCATGCTTGATGATGCCATGCTGTGTCATCAGACTGATGTGACTTCTCTGAAATAGATCGATATTCTAAATTAGATTAAGTTACAAGCACTAGGTTTAGGACAGTGTTAATTAACTTAGCTGTTAAATTAAGCTAAATTAGTAGGTTGCTCTTAAGTTATTACTGTATAATAAAGTTAACTGGCTAATTTGAGCAAAAACAAGCTAGCTAGCTAGTTACAGTAGCTATCTGTTCTTAACAGATAAAAAGCTAAAGTGTCACGATACGCACACAATATGTGTCTCTTGTCGTGGATATTTATTATAACGTAGCAGTGCAGTACAGAGCTCACATGAAGCGTGTCTTCATTAACTTGTCCAACTATTCAACTGGTGACCGGAAGTGCGTCACCGCGTAATATACTGATAACGTCCATACATCATCACATTATATCTCTCCCTTTTCAGACAATAAACCAAAAGTAGCATTTACCAAACTGAGTCCATCCATAGAATCCAAATAAACAGGACTTACTGTAATAGCAGGTTCAGGTAAGCAACTTAAGCCTTATTAAAAATTAAATCCATTTTTACCAAGTGCATTTTTCTTCCTTTCTTCCTTTTTTTTTTTCAGAACCCATCAACTTCCATACTACTGTACTGTAGTACTTGTAACAGATATAAACAATGCCTTAAGTGCATCAACAATCATCCATATTACATACTACTGTACTGTAGTATTTTAAAGCGCATTAACTTTGCATAACATAATACAATAAGTGCATTGCAACATTAACTGCAGAAACATTTTTTTTTTCTCTCATCTTCACTTTTCTCCCCCTTTTTTTTTCTTGCGGTGATTTGCCTTGGGTTTTCTTTTTCAGTTTTTTTTTTTCAACTTAACGAAACCTGTAAAAAAAAATGGTTAGGCATTAGCAGTCAAGAATCAATCATTGAGTCTGAACCGGAGAGGTGTCCGGATTTCACGGCCCCTGGAGGTCAGTCTGGCTGTGCCACCAGACAGAGTAGGCCGTGCCGGTGTACTCTGTGTAGTCTCTGGTGCAGATGGCCCCGGTGATGCTCTTTGGCCCCTGGTGACCACCACAGGAACTGGACTGCTGGCGGGTCGTGCTGGGCTGGTCCCGGGCTGTAGCTGCGGTTCTGGAGGCTCTGTGATCTCAGCAGGCCCGGTGATCTCAGGAAGCGCCTGGAGGTGTCTCCTGTTGCGCCGCAACACTGTGCCGTTGTCCATCTTGACCATTGTTAGTAGGGTTGGAAAGGGGGGGTCCACGAGCACCCCCCCGGCTTTTTTTTTTTTCGCCACCTGATTTTTTTGTATCTTTAGAGTGTCTACTTTCAGAATCTGCCAGGTGCCAAGCTGAAATAATGTCCCATGGCCTT
Organism: Engraulis encrasicolus; assembly: GCF_034702125.1. Lineage (NCBI taxonomy): Eukaryota > Metazoa > Chordata > Actinopteri > Clupeiformes > Engraulidae > Engraulis > Engraulis encrasicolus. Next base: position 18,033 of record NW_026946258.1, on the reverse strand, counting down.
CATTTTTAACCATTTAATGCACCTGACAGGCACCCAACAGATTGAAGCAATGACAGAGAATAGGTCATAACGTTTGAAGTAAACTACATACAGAGACAAATTAACACATTTTCCCATACAATATTGACCTGAGGAATGAATTTAAGTTGTTGTTTTTGACTTTTGACAACATTTAAATGGCATATTTGCCCAGAAATAGCAATAAAATGACCCAAAATATGTAGACACTCACCTATCTTTTCATTCTTTTGAGTTTAGTGGTCTCTTTTTCACCACCTGCTCTTCCTTTATCATTTGTAGTGTAAATGTGAGTATTATATCGCGTATTAAGCTGAAATTATGACCCCCAGTCTCCATTTTTGACCCTATAATGTGCCTGACTGAAACCCGACAGACTGAAACAATGATACAGAATAGGTCATAACTTTTGAAGTAAACCACATACAGAGACAAATTAACACATTTTCCCATATAATATTGACCTGAGGAATGCTATTAAGTAGTTGTCTTTGACATTTCACAACATTTGAACAGCATTTCTGGTCATAATCAGCAATAAAATGGCCTAAAATATGTAGACTCTCAAGTATCTTTTCATTCTTTTGAGTTTTATTGTCTTTTTGTCCACGACCTGCTATTCCTTTATCATTTGCAGTGTAAATGTGACTATTATATCGGGGTTTAGGCTGAAATAATGACCCCCAGTCTCCATTTTTAACCTTTTAATGTGCCTGACTGGAAACCGGCAGATTGAAACAATGATACAGAATGGGTCATAACTTTGGATGTAAACATCATACAGAGATATTAACACATTTCCCCATACAATGTTGACCCAATGAATGATATTAAGTTCTTGTCTTTGACATTTGACAACATTTGAACTGCATTTTTTGGTCATAATTGGCAATGAAATTGCCATTCAAGTAGGCCTATCTTTTAATTCTTTTGGGTTATATTTATTTTTCAACACCTGCTCTTCATTCATAATTTACATTAAAAAGTGTAGTAAGAGTATTAAGCTGGAATAATGACCCACAGGGTTCATTTGTAACCCTTCAATGGACCTGAATGGAACCAACAGATTTCACAACAAAAAATGATCAATTCATAGGGCAGTCATGGTAAATTGGGCAGTCATGGGTAAGCAGTTAGAGCTCAGACGTGTAGCCCAAAGGTTGCCGCCGTTCGAGACTTCCCGACCCACCAGGTTGGTGGGGGAGCAACCAGTGCGCTCCCCCATCCTCCTTCATGACTGAGGTAACCCTGAGCATGGACCCCGTCCCGCCGCACTGCTCCCCAGGGGCGCCACTGAGGGCTGCACCCGGGGCAGCGGGTGGCATACATGCAATTTCACAATTGGTGCAGTGTTCACTTGTGTGCTGTGGAGTGCTGTGTCACAATGACAATGGGATTGGAGTTTTCCCATGGGCTTTCACTTTATTTCTTTCAATGGAGGTTAACTTTGAAGTAAACCACAGAAACAGTAACAGAGAAAGGTAGCCCTTTTCCCATACAAATACTGACCCAAGGAATGCAATGAACAATTTTTGGCCTGTTAATTTTAATGCACTTTTTAAATGCGCTTCTGACAAAAACTGCCTTTTAAAAAAAAGCCTTAAAATCTATAGAAATTTAAAACGGCATTCTATTTTGAAAGGATCACAGCAGCAAGCAACCCATCCACACGATGTTTTGTAGTGCATGACTACCTAATAATGCACTATGATCCAAGTGACCAGATGTGTAAAGTGGGTCAGCCAGGGTGTGTTTCACTGGCATGCCTTCTCTGTCCTGTACATTTTGGCATAACAAGCCAAACAGTCTATGTCTGCAGAAAAAGGTTAAAGAGACCACAATCGTCATGTTACAAATTACATGGGGAGATTTTGCAATAAGAAAAAAAAGCAAAATAGAAATACGCAGCACCACAGATGCTGCCTCCCAGTTGTCGTGAGGCGACCTGACCACATACGAGCCGTTGTGTGAGCTTGTTTCACACGTTTAAATGATGACAAGGGAGGCTTGCTGTGTTGTGCGGATAGTCTTTCCTTTTTTCTTGTGTGTTCTTTTATGTCGCTGCACCCACGGCAATTGCGTTTTTGGGATTGCGCCTTTTATTTACCCTCACAGTTTTTTGAAGGGTTAAATAAGTCCTGAAAAAAGAAAGCCGCCTTTGTTTCTTGAACCTCTGAATGAGGATGTGGCGAAGTTTGGTATTAAGTGAAGAGATATTTTGTTGAAAATGAGATACTGTTTCAATCTGAAACTCATACATAACCATAAGCAAATAATGTATCTTTATAAATGGCAAGTGAGAAAGCACCCAATAAAACTTGAAAGAATGAAAAAAAATGACTGCTTATTTCTCTACACATTTTTGGGTCAGGTTTAATGATATTTTCTGTGTACTGGGACACGGTTGAAAGAAAAAAAAAAACGTTGATGAACAGTCCTTCACCAAGTGGCTTCATTTGCATTTCTTGGTTCAGTATTGGTATGGAAAATGGGGTTAGCATTTTCTTCCTCTTTGTGGATGTACTTCATGAAGTCCAACCCACACTATGTCTTTTTTATATATGAAGTATTATAAGTTTAAAATGTTGTCAAAATGTCCAAATCAACAACTTAATTAATTGCATTCTTTTCCAGCTTAGTATTGTATATCAAAAATGTGTTAATTTTTCTCTTGCATATAGTTTAATTCAAAGGTTGTACCCATTCTGTATCATTGGTGCAATCGTGGTTTCCAGTCATGAGTCGCATTAAAAGGGTTAAAAAATGGGAAGTACTGAGGGTCCTTTATTTTCAGCCTAAACCCAAACCATAAATAATCGTCACATGTACGCGGCAAAAATGAATAAAGCAGGAGCCGGTGGGGGACCAAAAGAACAATAAAAAGCGAAAGAAAAGGAAAAGAATACTGAGGGGTCTTACATATTTTAGGGGCCATATTTAAATTTAGGGGCCGATTATGACACAAAAATGCTGTTTCAAAAAATGTTTGTGAAATGTCAAAGAACCAACTAACTTAACACAGCTATCCTCAGGTCAATATTATATGGGGAAAATGTGCTGAATTTATTGTCGTCTGTATGTAGTGTTTACTCGTCAAAAGTTTATGACCCACCCATTTTTGGTATCATTGTGTCAGTCTGTCGGGTTTTCAGTCAGGGCGCATTAAAGGGTCAAAAAATGGAGACTGGGTCATAATTTCAGCTTAAATACGATATTTGAATACGCACATTTACACTGCAAATGATAAAGGAAGAGCGAGGTGGTGAAAAAGACACAACAATCATCGTTCAAAGAAAATGAAAAGAGAGTTTGAGTGGGCTACATATGTGGGGTCCATTTTATTGCTGCTTTCATGAGCAAATATGCTGTTTAAAAAAAAAAAAAAAAAAAAAAAAAAAAAAAAAAAAAAAAAAAAATGTTTGTCAAAAGTCAAAAAACGACAACTTAGATGGGTTAATTGGTCTCTGTACTGAGGTTAACTACACCTTCAGATGGTAGTGAACTATTCCCGCTGTCAGTGCTTCAATCGGGGTTGGGTTCCGGGTCGAGTGCAGTAAAATGTATGGGGTTGCAACGGACAAGAAATCTCACGGTTCGGACCGTTCCTCGGAGCAGAGTCCACGGATCGGCTCATTTTTGTTTTTTTCGGTTTTTTCTTTTTTTTTTTTTTTTCCTCGGATCAACAAACAAAAAAACAAAAAAAACATTTTTTTTTTTTTTTTTTTTCGTTTTTAAAAAATCGATAAGAAAAATACACGATAAATGGTGTTCTTTTGTTTAGGGGTGGGCATAGATTATTTTGTGAGGAATGTAGATGAATCTCATTGCAATTATGAAAATTAATCTAGAGGCATCTATAGCAAAATGGCTAATTACCCAAAATATAAAAAATGTCACGACTACAAAATAAATGGCTTTAAGTCTTGTGGACTTACTGACAGATGGCACATAGACCCAGAGCTCATGTCCTTAAGTGTACATGCAAATGGCAGATAAATGCATCAATCAGTGATTGAAACAACAATGGCCATCAAAGCCCCGGTTGATTTCGAGCATTTCAGAGAGAGAGAGAGAGAGAGAGAGAAAGAGAGAGAGAGAAGAGAGAGAGAGGGAGTGAGAGAATCGGCAAGTGACTGTTAAAGAAGGGCAGGCGCGCTGCTTTAAGAAGGCGAGAATCGGCAGGGACAATCAGAGCGCCGAACAGAATTTCCTAACCAGATTATTTAACCTGCGTCGCTGTCCCTCTAAAAATGTCAGAGGGAGTCCACAAACACGCAAATATATGAATGATTATTTTGCGCCAAGTTTTAATATTCACAGTATCACCAACGCGACAGTCGCGCGGTAACGTTACGGAGCATATCTCACTGCGTCGCAAATGCCGGAACTCAGCCGAAGCGCAACACAAAACATTTTAGGCGAGAGTAGTTCTAGACATTGACAGTTGGAGTTTGACAGTCAGTCTTCAAAATGCATTTACAGTAAGGCTATCACATACACGGAAGTGTTGGCAACTGAGGGCACAGGGCAAGAAATTTCGGGAAGCAGTTTTGTGTTCCAGGAAAGGGGCGTGAGTTCACAGAGGCCCCGCCGACAGGAGGGGGGACAAAAGGGCTTTTTGGTACCTGGCCCTGGGATAGGGGGGCCAAGGAATGGGCCCGGCTTAAGTTTGTGTTTAATTGGGGTCGAAATTATTTTCAAAATAAGGATGGTTTTTTTTCCAGGGAGGGAGGTGCGCTATAAGTTACATTAAAATAAATGAGGTCAGATAGGTTTTTGCCTTTCTCCGTTCTGCCCATTAAAAAGGAGCAAGGAGGAGCACCTACCCTCCCCCACACCCCCGTGCAACAAAGGTTTGGTCGGTCGTACGAGACAAGAAAAACGTGGCTATCAACTTAAAAAACAACACCCGCGGCCTCTCGGGCCCAATATTGCCAGTGGTGTCTGAAGAAGCAAGTCGTTTTCAACCAGGAGGGCAGAAAATGAAGGATAGAGGAAAATAGATGAGGACCAACAAAGCGCCCCAAGATTTGCAGTAAAAAAGGTGCTTCAGGGAATGCAGGTACTAAAAGAAGCAGAGAACACTAACAGAGCAAAAGATTGCCCCTTCATAAACAGACACACAACCCGGCAACTGCAGCATTCAAGTTTAAAAAACAGGAGCAGTCCACACAGTGCGGCAGCATTTCTATAACCAAAGCTTAGTAAAAGTGTTGTTTAAAAATCTAACATCTTGTGACCCTAAGCTAGGAAATATGCACATTAGCCCCAAAATAAGTAACATGATGCGAAGTTGCGTCGTCGCGCGCAAGGAGAGGGTCAAGGGAGAACGTTAAAAACTGCATTTCAACGCGATTTCAGCTAGCGCGTAATAAAGCCCAGCTTAGCGCAAATGCGAACACGGTCATCAACCTGTTAAATGTGTGGGAGGAACAGTGTACAATTCGTGTTTGCATATATACATTTCTACAACTTTGACACTTGTTTCCGGTGGTTGGCTAGTCCTGGTGTGGAAAGGCGGGACGTTCTTGGTGGGCTGGTGGTGACAGCGAGTGAACTAGAGCTGGATTCAGGTCAGGCACGTTCTGGATGTGCAAGCCCTCAAATGTGCTAAAAGTAAATTAACACGTACACTTGTGTTATTAATGATGTGAATGCTATTTATTTTGTTTCATTTTCTAAATAAATGTTGGCAAAATGCATGGATAAGGGACGGATAGAAAAAACCGGGAAAAAAAAAAAAAAAAATCAATTCATATTACTATGGAATTATTGTAGGCGTCATTGAGTTGGTGAGCTACGTGTGATAATGTTGTTTCTTTTATTCGTTTATAAATGGTTTCGGTCTTATAATACTATAGGCAGATCACGGGAGAGTGGTGCTTCAGGCTGAAAGTTTAAGGCTGGCCAACCTGGTCGCTCCTTGGTAAAAATGGTCCGTTCCGTGGTTGGGGTTTTTTTTTGTGTGTGTGGGAGCTCGGGGTTGGGGGGGGGGGGAGGGGGGTAAGGAGGAGGGGGGCCCATGGATATGTTTGGGTGTCCCCGGGCCCAGCCAAAACCTGTCCAGCGGCCCTTGCGTGAGTTAAGCCGTCCCAAACGTCTATATAGATTGACATGCGCACAATTTCATAAATCCATTCCGAGACCAATGTGTTGGTGCCAGAACCGAAAAGGATTGGGTCCGAACGGACCACGGATCGCAATGATGATCCGTTGCGCCACGAATTAAATGTTGAGAAATGAAATGGCATGGGACCTTAAGTTTCAGCTTGGCACCTGGCAGATTCTGGAAGTAACACTCGAAAGATGCAAAAAATCAGGTGGCGTAAAAAGCCGGGGGTGACGTGGACCCCCCTTACCAACACTAATATGTAGGATCTGGGTTTTTCCGCGTCCCCCCACACAGGCGCAGGGGTCTTCCCCCTGTCTGTGGCAGCTTGCACGGACGGCCTGTCGGTTGTCATGCTCTGGAGACGGAGGGTGGCGGGTCTCGGTTGTAGAAGTACTTCGGAGCTCATTTTGGTGGCTTTAGAGGCTTTAACTCGCACTTGTTCAGGGCGTATTGAGTGCTTTTGTAAGTTTTGCTCCGAATGTGGGGACTGTGGTGCGAATGTTGAAAGGCCCAGCATAAGTTGAGCTGGACTGGCCTGTTGCTGCAATGGCGGGGCCAGGTACTCGCAGGGCAGATACGGGTCAGTTTGTTTTCATCACACAGGCAGTACGTTTAGCAGCAGTCTGGACATTCTTCTCTCGGCTGCCCACCGTTGGCCTGGGGGTAGTGAGGCGCGAGGGGTCACGGGGGGTGAAACCCTAGTCCTTTGCAAAGGCATGATTCCGGCTGGAGCGTGAACTGCAGAATTGCGGGTAGCGGACTAAGTCCAGCGGTAGGCCCCCACCTGCTGAGATGGCTTTTGAGGCGCGTATGAACTCTGGCTTGAGTAAAGGTATGTGCCATTTCGACATACCTGGAATAGGAGGCCACGGCTCCAGATACTGTTTCCCTTCCAGCTCGCTAAAAGTCAGCAGCGATCCTCGCCAAGGCCCCTCTGGTAGGGCCCGTTGGGATGAGAGGCGCATTCCTCTGTTTTGGCGTGTTTTCTATGCAGAAAAATTGCCACGTTGGACAACAGGTGCGTGTGATGGGCGGGTCCGATGCCGTGCACACCAGACGGAGAGCCGGGCTCTCTCCCGCGCGGCATTTGTCAGTCATTGGTGAGACATGCGTGAAGCGTTGTTTTCATAATGTCTGTTCTCATGGTTTGGAAATCACATTCTGGGTCGTCGTACAGGACGAACCCCCGCGCGTCAAGAGAGGTGGTGTCTGGCAGGATAGAATGCTGAGAAGGAGGGAAAGTTGGGGGGTGGTCTTACGCCACAGCCGGTTCAGCACCCTGGAGAGAAGGCTGAAAGGTCTGGGTCGGTCTGCGTTGCTCCTCTATGCTCCTCCTCCACCTAGCCTGCGCGACTGGTTTGTTGTCACAAGCTGCGTCGACGTACGCCTGACATGGCGCTCGGTCTCTGACTCTGACTCGGCCCGGTCAAGGGCTCCTGGACAGCGCATCGGCCAACGATAAGCTGCGTTCCTCCCGAACAAGGCACAGCTGTAACATTGATATGGCCGCATAATCGCAATTAAACGTCCTGGCACCGCAACTGGGCGCCTTGTCCAGGCAAATGCATTTATTCAACGGGACTAGCGGCTGTGGGCTGGCCTGAGGCAAAAGCTGTATAGCCCCTGTACATAACGGACAATCGTTCCAGGGACTACCACACCGCTGCCAAGCACCTCCTTTTCTAGGTGGGAGTAACGTTGTCTTCTCTGCCTCTGTGAGGGTGCGTGAGCAGAAATGCAACAGGTCTCAACGCACCACTGTGCTCCTTGAGTATGAGTGGCGGCCCAAGCCGTAGCTGCTAAGAGTCGGCGCGCTACGAACGGTGCGGCTGTTTTTGGGGGTACGTAGTAGCCAGTGCTGGGGCTGACTGAGAGCTCTCTTTGGCCTTCTGCAGCGCACTCGTCTTGAGTCACCCCAGCCAACGACACGTGTACTTCTGAGCAGGTCGTGACCGGTGTAGCAACGTTGAGAGGCATGGCAAAAACCTCCCCAGTGTTGATCATGCATAGACCGGGCGCAAAGCTGTCCCACCACGGCGGTTGGGCTGGGGCATGTCGTGAATTGCGCTCACCCCTTGCTTTTGCTGGTTTCATGCCCTTTGCGTCGGATTTATGTGGTCCGAAGTAGGGCGATCTCCGACTGGCTGAAGTGGCACGTTGCTTTGTTCCAGTGTTGCAGCCAGACCGATTAATGGTCCTGGGGACGCATTCAGCCGCCTGCTGTGTTCCGCTCGTCCGCACGTAGAGAGTATGCGTCCAGCACGACCCGAATCCGCGTCGTGGCACGCTGAGCAGGTCGGTCAGAGTCTGTGAAAAATGTCAGGCGCTGACGAATCCGAATGGGAGTCCGTTTAAAGCAAAACCTGCTGCCATGGTGGGAATGAAGGAGTCTTTCGACTGTCGGGGTCTAGGGGAATGTGCCAAAGCCACTAAGGCATCTAGGGTGGAGAAAACATTTTGCCCCTCTAGCTTGGGAGCATGTCTCCAGAGTGGGTACACAGTCAGTTCTCGCTTAACAGCCTTGGTTCGCCTTTTGAGATGCCACACCACGACGGCCTGTCGTTAGTCTGTGTTCTCAGCAGGCCCAGGGGCGCGCAACAGGCCACGGAAGCCCGTGACGTGCGCGTAATGCCCAACGCTAAAGCGCCCTAGCGCTTTTTTCGACCTTGGGCGGAGGGGAAAACGGTCAAAAAGCGGCGCGGCGTTGTGGTGACGTAGGGCGCTGCGTCTGCTTTCAGCAAAGTTTGACGGGGTCACAACTGTAACAGGTCCTATTTCCCCGAATAGGTCGTGCCACGCATGCCGGTACTGAATTCACCTTGTCACACGAGGCCCATGATTTGCTACGCCTCCCCACAGAAGATCGTGCAAAGTGTCACTTTAGTCACAGTTAGGCAAGGCATACGGGTGGCCCTGGTGCAGGCAGGTGGCCAGGAAGGTGCCTATGCACACCACTTACCCTCCTGGCTGTGGCACTGACTGTGGTTTGAGCTAATTGGGGGCTTGTTTGGCAGTTTTGCTGTAGGTTTTCCTCAGTCATGACAGTAATGCGCCCCCGGGTCAATCTTAAGTACACTAGACGCGTGTTGATGGCAAGGGTGACACACCAATCGCCTCAAGGTGGCTGTTCACTACTCTAGGGGCCGGGTTGGTCAAGCTCCGATAAAGAAAGCTTGGATCATTATACATCAGCATATGGTGTGTACAGTCCCATGTAGTTGTTTAGGCAGTTGCTTTTGCCACAACGTTCAAAGTGTCCCAGCTGACCGCACGACGACAGGTTTCGTGGTCGCGGCAGGCAAAGCTCCTCGCGGGGGGTGTCTTCTGCCAACACCGTGGGCATACATTTGTTTGCTGGAATACGCTTGCTGTTCGAGACTTTATTCGTCGTCTCGCTGCCGCAGCCTTTGCCGCCTTCCACCTGCCTGGCCCCCTTTGTCCCACAGCATTCACTGAGCACTCTGCCGCTCCACAAATCGGCTTCGTGATCGGCTCGCTCTGTCCGGCTAGCTGTATAGCCCTCTCCGCGTAAGATCCCCATCGAGCGGCAACTTTTTGTGAGAATCGGTAAATTCCCAACAAAAACAAAACACCCCTGGACCTCGTTTACCACATCAGAAGGAGACACAAGGCAAAGCCGCGCTTCCCCCATTTGAATCATCAGGAAAACAACAACGACAAGTTCTGCTACGGCAGCTTGACAGACCAAAAGCAACCTCCCTCAAACAAGTTCAGAAGGGAGTGAGAAAATGCCTGAGGGAGACAGTCTCACGACGTCAGGACTCTTTGAAATCACAGACTGGGACATTGCAAAAAACACTGCGCACCCACAGCAAGCACATGACATGAGAGTACACAGACACCGGACATCCGACATCACAAAATGCATCGATGAGTTAAAAGAAATTAAAAACACATCACTAACAGGGCAACCAAAGCCAATGGTTTCAAAAGGAGACTTCACCGGACTGCTGAGGGCCAGACAAGACTTCAGAGCAGGAGACTAGCTGGCCCTAAGACAGCAAGGGCTAACCCTGTCCCAGGCATCATGGAAAAACAAAAAAGGAAATACTCAGACAAAAGAAAACACACTTCAAGACGCAGAGAAGGCACGAGAGCCCTGTGGCAGGCATACAGGCCAGCACGGACTATACTGGCACCCGAAGCTTACAACAACACCTCGCTGCTAAACGACCGGAACAGTGTTCTTTGCCCGCTTTTTTGAAGCACAAAATGACACTCACCCACAGAAAAGCCCCCTCCCCCCCAGGATCAACCACCGTTACCTGTCCGCTGCAGGTTAAGAGGAACTGGCCACCATCAACCCAAGCATAGAAGCTGCCCAGACACATACCAGCCGAGTTTGAAAGGATGTGCAGAAGAGGCTGAAGGGTGGTTCGGCACAACATCTTTAACATCTTTCTGGAGCAAGGTCAGTCCCCATCACGTTTCAAGCTGCTACCATCAGACCCTGGGCCGAAAGAAAATCATCACCAGTCATGCTTCAATGATAACGCCTGTGCCTGGACGCCCATAATCTGAGTGCTTCGAACGGGCTAGTACTGTACACGACATCAAGCGCACCCTAATCCCCCCGACCCTAGACACGATCCAGTTCGCATACCGGCCAAGCGTCCCGAGGATGCATTTGCTCTGCCCTCCACTAGCCCTCCCCTTTTGGACAATAAAGGAATCATATGTGAGAATGCTGTTCGTTGACTGTTCAGTCAGCATTCATACGCATAATACCAAACCACGTCATCAAAACTGGCAAACTAAGGTTTCACACCTCCCGCTGCAACCCTCTGCACGGCCTGATGGACGTCCGGATGCAAAGACAACAAGCAGTACGGTAGGGAACAACACCTCGAGCACGCCTGACCTGAGCACGTGGGCTCCGAAGGGTGTGTTCTCATGCCACTGCGGTTCCGCTGCTGACCGCGACTGCACCAACCGCCACCAGCACTAACCATCTGTGAAGGTTTGGGAGGATAAAACACTGTGGCCCATCACCAAGGGCGATGAACCCCACTACAGCGAGAGTAACCTGCTTTGGCCGATGGTCAAAGACAAACAACGACTGCTGAAGGCAACAAGACCAAGGAGTATTGTTTACAACTTCCAAAGGGTCCAAAAACAACTGCAACCACTGACCTCGAACGGCGATGCTGTGGAGAAGGGAGAAGCACCAAGTGCCTTGGAGTGCACAGCAGCGACGACCTCTCTAAGTGCAAAGCACCCCACCAAACTACATCACTAACAAGTCTCTAAGAGGACCATCAGCTCCGACTAAAAAAAAAAAAAAATCCTCCCTGCGCAAATAAGAAGGCAAGATGCAACACCCTCCATCAGACAACTTCTACAGAGGAACCAGAGAGAACGCGCGGTGTCCCAACTGCATCACAGTGTGGGGAGGAAGCCACGGGAAAAACAGGAAGACCCGCAAGCGTGTTGTGACACAGCGAAGAAGATCATTGGAGTACCACTCCCCATCCATCAGGGACATTTACACAACACGGAAAAGCAATGATGATCATCAAAGCACAAGCCACCCTGACACAAACTGTTCAGCCTCCTGCCCTCTGGAAAGAGGGACAGGCGCCTCCGTTTCCCGGACCACCAGGATGGCGAGCAGCACAATGCACCAAGGCGAGGGTCAAAGATGCTTGAAAACCTCAACACACTCTGCCCGCCCATGTTCAGCCTCTAGCAAGCAAGGGCCAATGACAAACCCCCCCCCCCGCCCCCCACACCAGATGGCGACTGATGAACTTCCACCGGCACTACGATAATTTGCTGAACTTTCAACCTGCACGAACGCAAAACATGCACACACCAACACACAAACCACCCAACACACACACCACCACACACACCCAAACAACACACACCAAACCATCACACACAGCACAACTGCACTTTCTGCAATAAACCCAACATACACACCTGCACACACACACACGACACAACACACACACGAACCACACACAGACCCACAGCACCCTTCTACGGGCACGAAAAACACACACCACCATACACACACACACACACCACCACCCACACACACACACACACAACAACACACACACACACCACACAACCACAAACACCTGCTGAGGCTGTGACTTGACAGACCCTTTTTTAATATTTTATTTTCTGTCAATGCTACATAACATGTCAGAACGCTATAAAGGACTTTTTTACGGGGAAAAGCAAAAACAAACAAGAACTCTTAATTATGTCCTCACAAGTCGTCTGTTGGTCCATCTTGCACTTTAAAATTCTGTAGAGCACTGTCATGTCCATACGGTCTTAAGTCCGTGTATAATACGGTCTATGTCTAGCGGTCTATGTTCGGACTGTCGATGGTCCGTACCTAGATTATCGATGTCGGTAGGGGGAAGCGGAGAATGTAATTTCAAATTCTTGGATGACCAGTGCATGTAAAGAAATTGACAATAAACCTACTTGACTTGACTGGACGGGAATAAGCTTAGAATGCCAAGGACAATCGGCGGTCGTCGAATTTGCTCACTTTAGTTAGCCGAATTCGCAGTATTGAGGCAGCCGGAAAGGGCGCCTCCAAAAGATTCCACAGTTTCCTCCACCCCTTCGGCCGCGATTTGGAAGCATCTCGTCAGGGGAATCACGTGGTGCCGTTTAGGCACGAAGTGATCGTCAAACATAGCTCTAATATCTCATATCAAGTTCAGAATTAAAGCACTTTCGCGCCCTTCCTATACACAAACGATTCATAAATTGCAAGTGAAGGACACACCCGGAGCAGCACAGAGGGATGTCTGTTGGTGTTTTTGATTCAAGTGCACAACATGACTAACGTAGCCGTGGTTAGACCATCGTCAGCGTCGTGGACTCTGATGAAGTGGGCTGAACGCATCGAAACGTATCATGTTTGTTCACTTGAATAAAAACACAAGAGAAAACTCTGTGCTGCGGCCGGTGTTGTCCTTCAAGTGAAGATAGTCCTGCCTGCTCTAACCGGCGATGCACCGATGATAAAGCAGAAGCGCGAGAACGACAAGTTGGGTTGAAGATTCATAAAATGGCATCAGCTTCTTTACCGCCCCATCGAGGTACAGAAGAGAGGGTTGACTTGTACATCCACAGTCTCTTTGTTGAGCGGTGGGAAGCTGCGCGAAAACCTGGTCGAGTCCGCACCTCAACGTTGGCCAATTCGGCCTGGCCGGGTAAAGGCAAACTGTTCTGGCGGTCCAAAACTGGGCCAGCTTCGTACTGTCGGCGTTCAGTTCGCCGCTTTCGGACACAATGCACGATACGCAACACAAGAGTGTCTCTTGTCGTGGTTAGTTTAATGGAAAGGGAGCAGTAACAGGACGGAGCGCAGTGAAGCGTTTGTCTTCATTACTTGTCCAACTATTCAACGGGTGACCGAAGTACGTCAACGAGTAATATACTGACAACGTCAAGACATCATGACATTACAGAAAGGAATGACTGGAACCTGAACACAAATCTTACAATAAATTCATATAATAATATAATAGTAAGTTTTGAAAGGAAAAAACTACCTGGGACAATTTTGTACTGCTTGTCATGATAGTGTGCTGATATGACTGTCTGCTTGGGGGATTTCACCAGTTTTCTTGCTGGCAAACCAGCAGCCGCAATGTATGATGTAAATGGAATTTAGCATATCAGGAACATTGCAAACAGCGACAGGTTAACCCAAGTGTTCTCTTAGATATTGCGTTACTTTTTCATAAGAAAGGAAGGATAAGAGGCAAAAAGCATGTCGATTTAGTGTTTTGGGTGGGGTGGTGGGGGTTTATTTTCAGGATAGGCACCCAAACGTCCAATACAAAAGATGTCGCAATGAGCCCAATGACCATAACTGAAGTGGGCGTAATAATTTTCCCAATTTTGTCATTTGTGGCCCATTATCCCCCCCCGATAGCAGTGGCCAGCTACCAGTTGATATTGGACGCTTTACAGCCAAACTTACATGCTAGACCTCATGCCCTACCCACACAACCGCGCGCGCAACACACGCACGAACGCACCGCAGGGTCAGGCACGGGCACGCACGCAGGCACGTCAGCACACACACTGCAAACACACACACACAACACACACAACACACACACACAATTTTAAAATGGCCTATGTGGAATGAAACCATGTTAACGTTGTATTCGTGTGGAGAGGCAGGTTTTTTTGTGTCCCATTCACGGAATTAAAATGAAGAGCCTATTTTGGCATTTTACTCTGTGTACTTTGGTGCAATAATTGTAATGGAACAATTCATAAATTTAAAGAAATTAAGTTTAAAAAATGCATAGGCTGACCTTACGTAGGCCCGAAAACAACGAGAACAACTTAACATAACGTTGTGATGGGTAGTCAGCTTACACTAGCTACGGTTCATAGGAGTAGTTCCTTGAAAGTCCAGAACGTTAGTATTGTGTTGGTTTGTAACGAAAACCAAAAGGAACGTTGTTTAAGTGGGAGGTTGTGGGTTTGGTTATAACCCAAAAACCTTTAGAGAACCCAAAAGTCAAAAGACAACAAAAGAGGAGGCGAAGGGGAAAACGTGTGTTTTTGTCCGTTCTCTGTTACTAGGGATGTTGGGACTTCCCATTGTATGTTGTGTGTGGAGTGTTGAGACTGTCCTGACGGTATTTGACAAACAATGTGCTCAGCCAAAACCATCACCCGGCGTTCGAGCGTAAGGTTAAAGAATTGCGCTTCTTTTACTTAAAGAAGGACTGCAGAGGGTGAGAGAGAGAGGCCATTCCCCATTTTTTCCTGTTCTATTATGACCCCCTTAGGAAACCCTGGGCAGAAAAAGGCTGTTTATTTTTGTAGGGCATTATGACACTCCCCTTTTGGAGACCGGAACCTGGTCGCGTTAGGTCCCATAGAAACCCATTAGTGGGGTATCTCTATAGTGCGAAGACCAAGATCTGTATTATACACGATCCGAGGAAATAACCGGAATAGAGCGGCCGCCTTCATGAAAGGGGTCTCTGACGTAAATCGAATTGAAGCGTATGAAGTTACTGACTTTCCATCATTTTTTACAAATATGTCTGGATCTGGACTAACTGGCCGTATCGGATGTCACAATAACAGCAGAAAGCTAAAAATGGGGAAAAAGAGCTATGTGCGCTTTATAGTCCCCCAGTTTAAAGAGGATTGTCCTTGTTGTGTGCCCTACGGGGTACAACGCTTCCCGGCCGTGCTGAGGATGAAGACATTCGCAAGATGTGGATTAAAAACGTACACCGAAAGGACTTTGCCCAAACAAGTATTCAAGGGTATGTATTTTTTTTTTTTTTTGTGATCATTTTTTATTATGTATTTAATACATCACAGAAAAACAAAAAAGACAACGATCTATGGACAACATCTACCCCCCCCCCCCCCCACACACACACACACACACACACCACACAACACACACACGAACACACACACCCACACACACACACACACACACACAAGGTCTCATTCCAGCTCGTCACCCAGTTTAGAAAAAACACAAAAACATGTTAACAGCTCAGCATAATGGGATAGTAGAAGAGAATAGAAGATGAAAAAGAACAAGCCATCATCCAGCATCCTGCTTATAAAAGATGACCACTCATTGATGTTCTTCCTCAGAGCACCGTGCATACTGGCACAGATTTTTCGAGTTTGGCGAGGTCTATGACTGTATTAATCAATGTTGTTGTGACAAAGCATGAGGAGTTTTCCATCTTTGTGCATTATTTTTTTAGCGGCAGTTAGGGTACCAAGAGCCAGCGTTGCTGCACTAGGGAAATGTCCAGCCCACTAAAATCATTTAGTAACAGAATCCTTGGGGAGCAAGGGATGGTGTGGTTAAGAATAGTAGACATCTTTTGAGAAACCATTTCCCAAAACATTTGTACCCAGGGAATCCAGACAGATGTAAAAATGTTCCTGTGACTCCAGAGGAGCACAGCTCGCATGTGGGTGATTGTTTTCTTTTCATGTGAAATAATTTAAGAGGAGTGGTTAGAGTCTGTGATGAAGTTATAATGAATCATTGGTGGTTAGGGTTAAGGGTATGTATTTTTATTTCTAGGTGGTTAGTGTAGTTAAGTGTTGTAAGCCAGTGTCTATGTAACATAAACTGGTGGCAACAATTATTTAGCTTGGCTAGCTAACGTAGTTACAATTATTTAGCATTCTTTCATTAATACTAAGTTTCCCCAGGAGTGGGAAAAGCACCATGAGCCCATGGTTATCTGTGCTGTGTGTCATGGTAATTTGTGTGCTTATGTTCGATTATTTGTGTATGTGTGCCCTTTGAAATTAAAATGTGACCTGGCAACTTAGCTAATTCTTTGTTACAACATGCTAGCGGGGGTTTTGGCAAGGCTAGCCAGGTTGTGTGACTGACTTTCAGGCTAGGTTTTGGTAGCTTTGTTTTTGTCCATAAACCTAGCCCAATTTTATTTTCATCTCATAAATCGACCACCATGTTTGCATTTGTCATAATGTTTGGCATTATATTGGAAAAAAGTGGCGGGGGACAATCTAGGTTAATCTCAAAAGTGGTAGGCCTATGGACATGTACCCCAACACCCAGACTGAAAATTACACCCATGTCTGTAGTATTAACCCCTCCTCAACAAAAGATAATTTTCGCTATCCAACCTCAGTGTACATGTCTTGCTTTGTCCTGTATTTTGTCTAATGTCTGTGAGAATGACTGCAGCCATGGCAAAAGATAATTTTCTGTTTCATGTGTAACAGTCAATTATATTTTTTATCTCATTTATTCCCACTCCTTAGGTGTGTGGGAGTAAACTTCCCTGATGGCAGACCAACGCGGAACACCATATCCATATTGAATATGGGATTATGAATGTAGTGTAAGTTTACATGTACATAACAAATAACTTAAGTGCTTTTTTCTTAATTACCTTAACCATATGTTGTTAAAGTAGCCTACTTTTGGAGCGATTTGCCTCCAGACGTTATTCTCTCTCCCATCTGCCACTACATTTTAATCTAGGCTAAAACAAAAACAAAAAAACACACACACTCACACATTTTCTTAACTTAGTTATTGACTCTTAGTTGTTATGCTTTCTCTCTTAAGTCACTGCTTCTATGTACCTAAATTGCCTTTACAACCTTATCTCGTGTTGTCGTATAGTCTTCACGAACAAAATGTGGGAAAATTCTGGGGGAAATTCTGGGGGAAATTCTAGGCACAATGTACAAGGGCGTGGTGAATTCACGTTATTGCCCGTGTTTCGTGGTTGATTTACGGTTTCAGTCTCGTGGTTGATTTACGATATGCATTGAAAACTACGTGGTTGATTTACGATATGCATGCGTTGGCATTTGCGTTGGCATTTTTGCACGGCGGCAGCTTTGTGATGGAATTTCATCCGCCCTGTATCTGCTTGTAGTTAGTACAGGGTTACAGTGGGGTAAATCAAAATATACCTGTGTAACAACAAGACTCTGATCTAATTCCAAAGTGTAGGCATAACTAAATGACAGTCCAAAACAATTGCTGACCATATCGAAGATTGTGTAAATCTCTGTTTATGTTGACATTCGGTTCCTGCCATACATTTGTCCCACATCGCTTGATGAGAGAATTCGGTGCATATCACAAAAGCTGCCACACCGGCCGCGACAGAACACTGCAGATACATTCCTTTGATCAAAGTAGCCTACATCAAATGCACTGTAGCCATGACAGAACGGCCGCCTCCGATTTAAAACACCGCTGATAGCCTGATTACACTCATGCCCGTAGGCCTACTCTTCCCAGTAAAAAAAATAAATAAAAGATTGAATAAATAAGTAGCCCTGTCGTGCACCCTTTGTGCTTCTGCTTATCTGTCGCTTTGGGGTCCTAGCAGCGTTGCTTGGTA